>NC_135748.1:40847500-40872500 GCF_041903045.1 Epinephelus lanceolatus
CTTCATGCATGTGTGTGTGTGTGTGTGTGATTCTCTGATAAATTATATTCATTTATAGAAGAAGAAATGTGCAACAGCATCTATGTTTTGTGGGAAACATAATGAGGAAATGCTTAATGTCTATTCAACAAGTCTGCAAACGTGTCCCCTACAATGACCGCTGGTGGAAACAAAAGTATGATTAACATTTTCAGTCTGGACGAAAGTGTTGAAAAAATCTCAATTATTGGAAATATTGCCATGAAATAAAAAAAAAAATCATGGTAATCCTGATCATCAGGTCAACATCTTAGGGCCCAGACACACCAAACTGAATTCAGAGAACTAGCGACAAGAAAAGCCTCCTGCTGCATCGCCGGACGTTGCTGTGTCTCATCCAAAAAGATGCACATGAGCACACCACAAAGACTAAAGCCGGCAGCCAACCAGCACGTACGTTCCAAAGCAATGTCTCGGTAAGAAACAACCACTTTTTGTAGCACTATTCCCACTGGACAAACACTGACAGGTGGCTACAAAAAACCCACGTTTGGAGCCTAAACAGCTGCTGGAAACACAGCGATGACTCCTTAAAATCACAACTGGTTCTGTTGTTTGTTGGTCTCGAATATTGGTTTGAAGCTTGGCAGGTGTCTCACATGTGCAGCGCACACTTCATATCAGGTTAGGGAAAAAGTATTTCCTGTTGTAGGGATGAATAAGGTTATGTGTATTAAGGGTTATCATGTCCACCTCATCAGAAACTGGGGAGGGATTAAGAGGAAGATTGGATTTCTCTGGAACACTAACTTTTTAGCACATTAGCTAACGTTAGCTTCCATAGCAAAACAAACAAGTGTGGTCCTCCTTTGTAAGATTGGCTTCCTGTGACATCATCCATCCACTGAGTGAGAGCATACGGGTTGGCCAGTCTGGTCCCGTTGGTCAGTGTTTACTTATTCAAGTAACACTGGCGGTCCCGGAGAGTGAGTGACCTGACATGGTGCGTTGGTAAATTCAGTCTGACGCTCTACACTAAAATGAGAGCCCTGTTGGTGGAAGAAACGCAGCGTTATATTTTTACATGAATGAACCAACGGTTAAGTTAATCACACATTCACTCCGCTCGGCGCTCTGCTGCTCCGTCTCCACAGACAGAGTGTCCAGAGTGCGCCAAACGGTACATTCAGACAGCGCTCCAAATTTACCAACGGTCCAGTTTGTGTCAGAGTGCGCTCCGACACTCAGAATGAGTATTTCTGAACGCACCACTCACATCATTTTCCTTGATTGTCTAAAACAAGACAAAAGAAATTGCTTGCTAGCGCTAGCTATTGTCTGTGGAGAACTGTTTTGCCTCCAGCTAAGCCCCGCCCACCAAAGAACGTCATACTGTTTACTAATGGGTCTATTTGGCAAGCAGGCAAATAAAATTGTTGCGCAATTGAGGAAGTTTTTCTGTTTCCATACAGCTTTGTTAATGTGATACTTCAAAATAGGCATAAAAAACATTTATGGAAACACTGTGCACTGACTTTAATTACAAACCAGTATCTTGTTGTTGAGGAAATATGCAGCTCTGAATGACTGTGCTAACTCCCTGTATTAACTATAATTACCACAAAAACAGCTCACAATAACCTGTGCATTTATACAGTTATTATTTAGTGACTTTGTGATGAATCACAGGAGGTCTGCGGTCTGTGAGGTGGGACCCACTCACATTTTGCTACTTTTAGATTGAAGTGTTTGTCAGTGTTAACAACTTGTAAAAATGGTCAGGTGAGAAGCACATCTGTATTTTGTGGAAGTGAAGCCAGCGTGAATATAAATGTGAAAGAAAATGAGAATAATGAAAAAGAGGAGGAGAGAAGAAGAGAGTGAGAAGAACAGGGGAGAGACAGAGAGGGGGAAGGGAGGCTGAGAGGATCCTCTCTCCACTAAAGACTAATATACGAGCCTGCAGCCATAATAAAAGTATATTTATTATAAATATCCTCCATTCATTTTTCCAGCAGCGTTTACAGCCGGCAGTAAGCAGCCATTTTAATACCGCAGCTCCACTCTGAACATTTCTCAGCTGAAGGACCCTGTTCACACTGACTGAGGGAGCGTGCTGATTTCAAGTGTGTCTGCTGGGAAAAAAGGCGAATAAAAATCATCTTTGTTGTTTTATCATCCACTAATACTGCAGGAAATAAAACATTTCTGTCGTCAGCACCTGCTGAGCTCCTCGCTCTTTTATATTGAACTTAACTTTGGATTTCTAAAAACATATTTGTCCTGTTAATCTACTGCTCTGCTGTTCTCTGTATGAAGGATTACACATGACATCATTTTTCATCTCTATGTGTTTTCTGTTAAAGTTGCATCATGTGATACAGCAGTTAGTGGCGGGGGGCCTTTTTTAAACTCTTATTTTGATGCTGCATTCAAGAACACTCTCCAGTGTTAAAGATCTGATACAAGGATGCTGAAAAGATGAGCATAGATGAGTTGAAATTCTTGATAAACAATTAAGCAAATGAGGAAAAGTACAAGCTAAATTATGAAATTAAAATTGAATGAAAATAAGCATTTCCCACGGGTGTTTCACAATAAAAGCCTTTCAGGGAATTGAAGGGATTCCACTATCTGAACTGCTAAAAGGCCTTTAATGTGAGATTTAAGTAGAGGAGGTGGTAAGTTTGCATTAACAGTACATGAAGGCTTCCTACTCAAGAAGTAGCAAAGTAAAACCAGGGAAAATTACAAAATAAAAGCATGTCCGTCTCAAATAAAGGCCCAAATGTTTCTTTAGCTGTAAATAAAGGATGTGCCCAATATTTAAGATATAAGGTAGGAACTGTGATCCAGGTAATCATAAAACTGATATAACATTAAACTCAACACTATTGCTGGTTTTTCATAATAAAAGGGGAAGTAAAGGGGTTCTGCTTTATGAACTGCTATAGGGTTTTAATGTGAAATTTAATTGGAGTAGATGGTGAGATTGCAATGACAGTAAAATACAGGTAATCATGTCAAACAGGAAGAGATCAGAAAACAAGGAGGCTTCTTTTTAAAGAAATATCAAATATATACCAGGGGAAATTTCAAAATAAAAGCATGTCTATCTCAAATAAAAGCTCAAATTTTTCTTTAGCTCGAGTAAATAGGTTCCGTGTGGTAATCATTTAAGTAAAGATGATAAAATGCAACACCTGCTGCTAGGTTTTCACAATAAAAATTGTCCAGGAAAGTGAGGGGATTCTGCCCTCTGAACTACTGGAAGGCTTTTATTGTGAAAGAGACAGTAAACAGCAGCAAATAAAGGCTAAAATATTTCTTAAGCTGAGGTAAATAAAAGACATACCCAATATTTAAGAAATCAAAAGAACTTTGGAACTGTAATCCAGGTAGTGATCAGCTTTTCACAATAAAAGTTGTCCAGGAAAGTGAAGGGATTCTGTCCTGGCTTTTAATGTGAAAGAGACAGTAAACAGCAGCAGCATCAACGTACCTACAAGAAACAGGAAGGTGTTTTACCCCAAAACCACATCAAAAACAAAAACAAACAAACAAAAAAGTAATAATTACAAAATAAAAGCATGTCTCTAAATAATAGTCAGTCTCAAATAAAGGCCCAAATGTTTCTTTAGCTGAGGTAAATAACAGACATGCCCAATATTACGATATCAAAAGAAAGAGGAACTTGTAATCTATTAAAAGTAACTAAAATAAAACTCAACACCTGCTGCTAGCTTTTCACAATAAAAGTCTCCCAGGTAAAGCAAGGGATTTTGCCATCTGAACTGACACAAGGCTTTTAATATGAAAGAGAAAGTAAACAGCTACAAAATACACAATAAAAGCATGTCTCTAAACGTTAGCCTGCGAGGTTAAATAAAGGCTCAGCTCCACAGTATGAGCGCTGCGTTCATGGCCTGAGATGGAACGTTTCCAGGTGAATATGACGTGTTGAAGCATGACAGAAAAGTGCTGTGATATCTGATGTGTGTAAAATCAAAGAGGAAGATCGAGTGAGCAGCTGAGGGTGCACAGATGGAGAGAAGAAGAAGAAGAAGAAGGAAAAACAAGTTGTTGTAATGCACTGCAGAGGGATCAATATTAATTCAACATCAGACGTACTGATTAAAAAACACAAGACCGACAACTTTCACACTGCAGCAGTGTGTGTGTGTGTGTGTGTGTGTGTACATGTCAAATAGCTCATTAAAACGTCTCCAGCATCAAAGATGAGAGAAGTCAGAACATCATCAATACACAGTGAACAACAAGGACCAGCGTGTGTGTTGTGTGTGTGTGTGTGTGTGTGTGTTGTGTCTGTGTTTGTGTGTGTTTGCAGGATTCAGCTCAGTCTTTTTTTATTTGTCTTTAATTTCCTATAAATGGGAATGTGTTTGTTTGTCTGCTACTCACGTGTTGATACTGTTTTCTGTGGACTCTGCGGACAGCCGTCTGTGTGCGTGTGTGTGTGTGTGTGTGAGTGTGTGTGTGTGTATCCACAGGGCAATTAATTGAGCAGCGATTGGAATGCATCGCTGCAGCCCGTTGTGAGCCCCTACAAGGCTTTAAATGCAGACAAACACACACAAAGACAAAAGACACACACACTGAAATGCTAGAATACATAGAAAAACATTGAGCCGTGTCACAGCACACACACACACACACACACACACACACACACACACACACACACACACAGTGGTGTTCCCTCAGGATCTCCACATTCAGCTGCTGTGACCTTGACAAGAACAACACAAACTGCTGCTGCTCTCTCCCTCTTTCTGTCTCTCTGCCTCCATCACTCTCTCTCTCTGTTTTTTTTATAACTTCCATTAATGTTTCTCTGTCTCTGTTTCTCCTCCTCACTCTCGTCCTCTCTTTGTTTCTTTTTCCCTCGTCTCTAACGTCACCTCGATGTCTCTGCTTCCATTTTCGTCTCTCTTTTGCAGTCTGTTTCTGCATTATATCACTTTCTTTCTTTCTTTCTTTCTTTCTTTCTGTCACACTAGTCCCTTTTACACTGCCTGTTCAAGGTGCGAATATTGTGCCGTCATTCTGCCTCGGCATTCTTTATAAAAGGCCAGATAACACACATTAAAAATGGCTTAATAGAGACAGTTTCAAACACAAATCAGCTTCACTATAACTCGCAGCATTCACAGACAAACACTTGTCTTTATCTGGACACATTTTCCTCACAAATACAACATGCTAACGTTATTAGCACAAGCCTATGGCATTTTACATTGTAGAAATTAGCCTAGCAGCTAGCTGACTTTTCCTCTACTCATATGAAGCCAGGGACAACAGCAACATTTAACAAAGGTAACGTTACAAAATTCAGCTCCATTACAGCTCACAAGGTTCACTGACAAAACAACTGTCTTATGCTAAACACGTTTTCCAAACAAATACAACATGCTAACGTTATTAGCACAAGCCTATGGCATTTTACATTGTATAAATTAGCCTAGCAACGAGCGGAGATTTCCTCTGCTCATATGAAGCCAGGATAAATCACACACAAGACTTAAAATGCTATTTTAGTGGAGGCTTTATTGTCTTCACAGATTATTGTTTCTTACCTGTGAAATTAAAGTAAATAAAAGCTTTGTTTCCACTGAGGGAAATGGTTTCAGCTTACAGAGACAGACAGGAGGTCTGCGTCACCGCAGAATGTAGTTACATTTCTGAGGAAGTGCACGTCAGGCTACGGCATCGTTTCAACGCAGAATGTCTGTGTAAAATGAACTGCAGGCAGAACAGGACCACAGTAGGATGGGTGTGATGTTTTGACAAAGTGTTATGTGTGCGACCCACTGGGAGATTTAAAAAGTAGCTAATGGCAGTTAGCAGCTAACTCAAAGAAGAAAAACAGCAGCCAAAAATGTCCGCAAATTGGGTAAATAATGAGGAGCTCCTTACTCTCCGAGCAGAGATTGAGATCAACCATTGTATAACAGTGATGGTAAATGATTGTTATTGCCACATTAATGCCATTATTATTGATTAGAAAGAGCTGCTGATGCCTATATGTCACACTAGAGGCCCACGCTGCTGTGTATTCCCGTCACACTTGTCACGTATTGTTTGTTCCATGGATGCTAATCTATCGATCTACAATCACACACTGAAGCTGCATGATGCTGCCGTTGTTCAGTTCTGTGTAAAAATGCAAGCTTTGTGATGACAAAAGTTTCTGATCAGTTATGGAGTTAGTTTCATTTGTGTGTTGAGCGACGACACTTCTAAAGTTCATTGGTCAATATCTTCGAAACACAATGATATATAAACAAGCATTTGATAACTTTTGATGTGGTTGGTGCAATGGTGATCCACAGAAAATTTGGTACAGGTCACACCTACAATTTAGGAGATGTAAAAAAAATGTATTTGCAAATTTAAAAATGTATTTGTAAATGTAAACATTTATTTGTAAACGTAATTTTACGGTGACACCTGGATGGTTCTTGTGTGTTTTTGTTGAGCACATTGAGCTGCAGCTGTGCATCAAATTTCAAGTCAACTGGTCTTACAGTGTGAGAGGTATAGCTTTTCAAAAATTGAATTTTGGGGCCTTTATTATAGCGCCCCCATCTGGCTAACTGGTGTAATTTCTTGAGCAGCATTTGCACACAGCTTCCAATCATTGGTGAAAATGTAACGGGAATTTGCAAAAACATTTCTGAAGAAATAAAAAAAGAAGTCAACACAAAAGCAACAGTATGGTTTCAGACCTTCGGGTTTGAACCCCTAATAATATCTGCACAAACACACTCACACACACACCTGCACACACAAGGGTAAGATGGCAGAGGACTCCCCAGCGCCGGACTAAGGTACATGTACTCAGTTCCTTCCACACACACAAACTGAAACACACACCACAGAGATGACAGCAGCTCCCTCAGTGGAGTTTTCAAGGACTCAACAGCTACTGTCTCTCATCGCTACACACACACACACACACACACACACACACACACACACACAAAGTTCTGCCAAAGGACGACACATCACGATGCCTGAAATCTCCAGAAACCTGAAGACAACAACTTGTCACTGGGTGACGTTCCTTCATCAACATGAACACACACACTGTAGTTTATCTGACTCAATCCCACACACACACCCTCCTGCTGCCACAAACACTCATTAGAGCACTACACGTGGATTAATCCGCCACTGAAAATAGTCGCCAACAAATGCACGAATTGTTCTTGTTTGTTTGATTAAAACTACAGTGAGCAACTGTTTAAGGAATTACTGATGCAACTATATGTTTGTGTTTTTAAAACCTTCAGTAGGAACCAACGGGCTCGGAGCTGAGAGACGCAGACAGGAAGTCAGACAGCGTTGAAAGAAGGACGAACACACTGTTGGTTTGTTGTGGACTGTAATAAAAATACAAACTATCACCAGTGTTTTCCTTCAAGCAAACACTGGTTAGTGCCAGTGGTTAGACTAATTACCTCTCCATCCCTTAATATTTAGAATTAA
Source organism: Epinephelus lanceolatus (assembly GCF_041903045.1). Lineage (NCBI taxonomy): Eukaryota > Metazoa > Chordata > Actinopteri > Perciformes > Serranidae > Epinephelus > Epinephelus lanceolatus. Next base: position 40,854,992 of record NC_135748.1, read on the forward strand.
TTACATTTGTTAACTTTGTTTTTTGTGTATATATTCTTTATTTTCTGAATTATTAATATGCAATAATAAAGTAAAATAAACATGTAAAGAACGCCACTGGCTGATCTCTAAAGTATATTACCATCAAGCCAAAATCAGCCTGTCCTCCGTCGCCGAGGAGAAGTTGAAGTTTCCTCCCCGACGGCGACGATAGCTGCCTCTCAGTATCTGCAAAACAACCGGGAGTGGCTGCCGCCGTCGCCTCTTGGCTGCGTCTGATTATGTATGAGTTGTCTATTAGATAGGGATTTAGGGAACATGAGCTATACTGTATATCTGGATATGATCTGAGGACAATCTGTGGGCTTCAAACAGAGAGGGAGACGCCGGCTGACGGAGAGGCTTCACTATCTGAAATGACTGTTTGTTTTCAATTTCACATTCCAGCTGATTTCCTCTGGATCGGGGCACAGAGAGGTTATTACCGACGCAGACGAGCCTGCAGGACCAGAGAGACAGAGTTTGTGTGTGTGTGTGTGTGTGTGTGTGTGTGTGTGTGTATAGGTAAGTGAGTGTGTGTTTTATGTACAACATCATTGAAACTAGGTGTGTGTGTGTGTGTGTGTGTGTGTGTGTTTGGAAACCTGCAGCTTGTCTAGAGTTCTGTCGATCAATAGAAATGTACTCTGTGTCTGTGCTGAGGTGTGTAACAGCATGCTGTGTCTCAAAATATTATGACATACATATAAAATCTAACACGTTCAAGAGGTACAGCAAAGATTGAATATTTATTTAAAATAAAGATGTGGGGTTTAGATAACAAGAAAAAGTCAAAATGAAAGTCCCTGCTGCAGAACAAGCTCCAAACATGCTGGATCCTACATTTCCCACAATGCAACTCTTTTCAATAGACCCTACCAGTGTTTCAAACTTCACACTTTCTGGTAAAACTTTGACGTCGTAAGCTCAATAAGTAGCTACCAAGCTCCTGCCGAGTCACACACCGATGGAACAGCCATTGTGAGTAATTTGGGGTTGAGTTTCTTGCCCAAGGATACGTTGACAGGTGGGCTGGAGGAGCTGGTGATTGAACTACCAGACTTCCAATTGGTGGACAAACCATTCTACATCTGAGCCACAGCCACCCCTAACTAATTAAGTTATAATTATCTCAGACTCTGCAGTTCCCTTCAGCTCATTGTTTTGGTTGTACAGCCTGTGAACATCAGCAAAGAACATGTTGATCAGTGGCGTGTGGTCCATGGATGGATTATGTCGGTAAAAATTAGCTTGGATGGGTTAACAGATTTTTTTCTTGGTTTGTCATAGTATCGAAATTTTTCTCATCTTTTTCAATACTCATATTCTTATCTGGCTAATATTGATGTTTTTGAACCAACCTGGCAACACTGCAGTCGGCTCCCTGGTCAGCTTCTAGCTGATCTGACCTACACCTAGACGCTACAATGTTAGATTACAGCAATGTCTGTTTTAATATCCTACATGTTTGTCTCTTACAGGGCACCTGATACATGGAATATTCTGCAAAAGACCTTCAACTTGGACACTCTGCCTCCCTTATGGCCGTTTAAATGACTTATGGTGTGTCTCAAATCACATTTTTCCGTTAGTATACTTCTATGTAGTATTCTATGTGCACTAGGGTAGTGTTGTCTCAAACCAAACATGGCCGTTGTGCACTCACCAGAAATGACGACCGCTAATGAGCAAACTAGCATTAGCATTCGTGTTATCGTTCGAGGTACCAAATCATTACAGACTGCTAAATGATCCCAATAAACATACTGCTGGCTTCTACCTGACAATAGTATAGTGGTGCTCAGTGCAAAAAACAGATATATTTGTACAATGCAGTGACGTTCACGGTTGCACAGTCCTCGGCCGCAATTTAAAATTTAAAAAGTGGTCCCTCCCCTTCCGCTACATAGCCAAGATGGCAACCATTGTGGGCAAGAAGTGTCCATAGTTCCACACTCAACTTCTTGACCGTTTTGAGTGCACCATCCGGGTACTCATAGTGCACTGCATTTTTCCATACTTCTCTGTGTTAACTCACTTATGCACTCAAAATATTAAGTGTAAGTACAGAAGTACGCAATGTGAGACACAGCGTTACTTCTGATCTTGTTTTAATTGAATGTAAATGCTTTTAACTATACATTTACACATTAGCATGTTTATCATCCTGTATTTCTACTTTTAGTGATTATTTATTGTTTGTGGATTTGCATGATTTCATTTCTGTTTTAAATGATATGCATAATAGTTCTTTGTTTGCTTGGTGATTGTTTTTAACATCTTTGTTCATCTTTGTTCGGCGTCATTGAAAATGAGGGTCTCCCTCAGTCGATTTCCTGAGTCTTAAATAATGGTTTGAATGAATGAATGAATGAATTTTGGTACACTGTACGAAACTAAAAACGTAACATTTTTGTCTACCAGTGGTCCCTGGGGACCTCCATATCGCCAACACCACCACCTTTGCCTAGTAGCAGCAGCCCACCGAGCTTCAGAGAGCCGGGGATGAGGGCAGGCTGGCAGGTGGTCAGATGTCAGATCAGTGCAGAACACCAAAACAAAAATGCCGACACATCAGCGACAGTATGATAATAACATCCAAAACACAAGTTTCACTCTCAGTGGTTTCTGTGACATAAAAAAACAATACTTTCAAAATACTGTTTAAAAATCAAAAACCAGCCAAAAAAACAACAACACAGAGTTACATACAGTATAGGACAGTAGCCCCACCCAGTGGAAAACTGACACTACGCCACTGATGTTAACCACTTATGGTTTTACTGTTCACTTTGAGGAATAATGACAGGTTCTTGTATTTCTCTTATTTTCCCTGGTCTCTTTTACTGTAAACATTTCCTGAGCCGCGCTCATCACAAGAGGAACAAATGTTTCCTTAAAACTGAAACACAATGTTACTGAGAGGGTTTATTTTTAGGTGAAAATCTGTAACAGCTGAGAACAAAGAGCCTAAAATATACTATGTATGGTATGTGTGTATTACTGTGTGTGTTAATGCATGTGTTTTGTGTTGTGGCTGAGGTATGTGTGTGTTTGTGTGTATGACGACAAAGCACATGTGCTGTATTTGACACCGTATGTATATATGTGTGTTTGGGTTTCAGCCTGAACGTGTATGGTAATGTTGGGTATGAAACTGTATGTGTGTTTGTGTATCTATGTGTGTGTGTGTGTGTGTCTCCCTATCAGTTAGACAAGTCATTATTCTTGGCTGACAGCGCTCAGCTCCCGCTCCTCTGCCAGGTAATGAATTCTCCAGATAAAGAAAATAAAAATCATCTTTAATTTCTCCGCCTCGCCGTTGTGTAAACTCTGATTCTTTCTGCCCGGGTGCGTTGGATTCGCCGCCCTGCCGCTCCCTGCCTGCCGCCTCGCTCAGCCGGCCTACAAGCGGTGAGAGATGATGATGGTAAAGCAGACGCTCTGCTGCAGATCAAAGAGCCGATGGGAAAGATGATGGGTGGAGGCTGCAGGTTTATGCAGGGGTACAAGTGTACGTATGTGCAGACATAAACACATGCAGGTGGATCACAAAGATATTTTATGCACCCAACAGATGTACTTTATTTAAATTGTGAGGTGAGGAATCATCAAAGGAAACTGAGCTGCTAAAATAAAGGAAAGAAAAAAGTAACACAGTGTTTTGTTAAAAATTTTAAACAAACGTTTTGCCTGATGTGGGTGGTGGAGGGCCCACTCACTCTATGGGCCCCCCACCTCACAGGCCCCAGTGCACCAGTGCAACCACTCTGCCTGCACTGTCTATGTTTACACCCCTGAACAAGCGTAAACTGATCTGGCTTCCCAGAACATCAACAATAGACACACCCAGGAACATAGTGCGTCATATGTAGACAGGAAAGTCCACTGACGAAATGGCGATATTTGAAAAGTTTAACAAATCTGTTTAGTGGTAGATACTTTTTAAGACACAGTGGTGAATAATTATAATACGATCAAATATTTGTTCACTTTTTTGTTGATTTGCGTCATTTGAGAAGGTGTTTGCATATAGATAATGAACATAAGGGGACCAAGAATCAAACCTTGGGGAACTCCACATAATTGATATCCTCCCAGATATTTGTTTTCACCAATTGACACAACTGAAACTAGTGACAGACTGAAAACAGAGACAGGATGAGAGAGCGTGAGACTGTGTGTGTCTGTTTCCATATGTGCTCCAGCTCTGACAATGAGGCCTATAACTGATGATAGATCAGCTGTCTGACACACACAATAACTCCTCTACCACCATCACACAATAACACAGTGAGCTTCTAATTTACACCTGACATGTTAGATTGCGCACACACACACACACACACACACACACGGGTCCCTGACGTGTGCTGCATTTGTTTTATGCCCCATCTGCTCTCTCTCCCCACTGTCCCATTACAGTTAAACTACAGCTCAGCTCTACGGGTGCAGACAGGGGACAAAAAGGACGTTCACCAGCAGCAGTCTGACTTTACTTCACTCAGGTAGCTGCAGCACTGAGGGCAGGTAGGGACAAAAAAATGATTGGTGGCAATTTTAGATAAATAAATGTACGTATGTTACGATCTTTCTGATGCCACAACTCAAAATATTTCACCAAATCACATTTTGGATTTACTTAAACTTGTACTGCATTCTAATTAACTTAAGCCTGCTGGCAAGATGGCAGCCATCTCTGCTGAGTCAGTCTGCAACCAATCCCAACACAAAAGTGGACAAGGTCCAAAACCTGATCAAATTTTATGGTTGAAACTTATTTATTCATGATTAATAATGTTTGTAGTTTGATATGGCAGCAAAGTTGACCAATTTTATCAACAGTAAGTAGTAAGAAGTACTCATCTGAGGACACTGGGACTTTATTATCATCTTGTTTGAGAACAAAGTTTAATTTTTATACTTATCAGGTCCTACTGATCCCAAATAACTGGGAGAAATTAAAAATGCCTACCAAACAAAAGCCTGGGTCTCAGGAGGATACTGTCCAGGATTTTTGGAGTTGTGAGCGCTGCTATTTTTCACCTTGTAGTCAAATTTCAAATCAGAGGTTTAAAAAAATAAATTACAGGATAAAGTAAAATATAATTTAACTACACCTGTCTGTCCTTTTTTTTGCATTTTTTTTTTGTGAAACAAATCTCTTAGATTAGGTTTGACTTTTAAGAAAAATGTAACTTTTCTGTCCACATTTCAATTTTTTTTGACAAATGTTACACAAAGAGTTAAAAGAAGTTATACAAAGAATATGAGGGAAAAGAACGAGTAAGAACTACACAGCTTTTATAAAAACATGAAGGGAATATGACTATCACAAAAGAAAAGTGAGTTTAAGGATCAAAACTTCTTCAAAAAAATGAAACTTGCTGTTGCTGTGGTGCTTTTATTCATTGATAACCTGTACTGCAGTTGTTCTGTGAACTCATTCAAAGTTTGTACTCAAATGACAGCGCTGCCATCAACCCTGCAGCAGGAAACGCTCCCAGATCTCTGGGAAATAACCTCAGTCACGTTTTCTGCTCCACCTCTAAGGACTCTACAGATGTTTGCAGCTAGCTGTGGCTAACAGACTGAAGATACTCAGTACAAGTTTCCTGCTGCTGATCTCTCTCTGCGATGTTTCCATCACTGTAGTGGCGCTCTCCAGGAGGCGGCTGCTGATTTGCCTTCTGAGTCATCTCATTGTAGAGAGAGAGAAAATGTCAACAGGTTCAGACACTAGGGATGAGTTAGTCTAATAAATATCACTCACAGCAGCACTAAGCACATGGCAGAGGAGTGCAGCTCCTGAAGTTTAGGAAGCACTCAGATCTTCCTGCTCCTGGGTCCACATTAATCCAGCAATTCAGAGAAAGACACCAGTGTTAACTGGCCATAGATTTAGATAGCATATCTGCTCCTACTTTAGGAGTAATAAAGGCATTTTCGCAGCTTGCTTAACTTGTGATATAACTCCTGACTGTGCTGATATTGGAGGAAGACCTCCAGAGGAGTCCTGACCTGTCAGGAGTCGACAGAGTGAAACTATCCACAGGAGGTGAAATGGTTTAAAACTCTCAAGTCCTTTGAATCGCTGTTATCAGAAGATGTTGGCATTGTACATTTCTTCAAACCACTGATACTTTACATTTGTACATTTTAGACGTATCATAGTAACATTTCTAAAGTGGTGTAGTTCTGACTTTGTCTGGCGGTGGAGGGGACTGTTCTCATCCCTGACTCATTAAATACCACCGCTTTGTCAGTGATTTTGGCGTCAGACATCTGATGCCAAAAGCCACCTTTTATTCTTTTGTTACACCGCCAGTCGGCTGGATGGCACCATTGTGGCAGTATGATACCCTGCTGGACAGCAGTTGAAATGTTGCCAGTAAAGATGTAATATAAGGAGCTGGAAAGTCCCTATAGGGTGGGTGGGAGGGGCGGTGGATGGGTTCAACAACTTGTAGAGTGAAACCATGATGTTTTTTTCTAAACCTAACCATGAACTTTTGTTGGCGTCCCGGCATTTGTTGCAGCATCCTGGAACGTCAGCAGCAGGTGTAGGAGGATACCCAGCACTTAATATGTAGACACAAAAGGCTAATGATAAAGCAACCCAGTCTAACTCCGAAGTTGTCAAATAACATTGCTTGGGTAGCGAGTTCTTGTGTCAGACACAGACAAAAAAAAGCTGTCCTCTCATGACGGCATGATATTGTGTTGGTCCCTGTTATTGTGTTACGACACCCGGTGACATTGGAGGAAACAATGGGGGACAGCAGCCTGAGTGAAGGGGCCGAAAGTCCAAGTAGGGTGGTCGGAAGCAGTGGTGGATGGGTCCAACAACCAGGACTTTCACCCAAGAAGCCGGTGTTTGCTTTCTGTATGACTGTAAAGCCAAAGCCTGTTCTTTCTTCCCTAAACCCAGCCACGTGTATGTGTTGTTGAAAGAAAAAACGTCAATCCTCTGTTGTACCGACGTAGTGCTTTTATTTTGAAAGAGACTGTATGCAAACTGTACATTTCCTGTGAAAACAGAAGTGTATTTTGAATACAGACAATGCATGTAACAGGCTGAAGTTGACACAGCGTCCCAGAACGTCAACAACCAACACACCCAGGGTACCTTGGACGTCATATGCGGACGTGGAAAGTCCATGACCAAACGTGGACATGTGACGAGGTCACAGTGAGGATGTGTCGGACAAAGCAGTTATATGTGATGTCTTGAGATGAGGACATGTTGGTCAGTGTCAGTGTTGACTTTTAGTGTCACGTGGGACAGAAATAACTTTGTGAAAGTCCTGTGTTTGTTTGACCCATCCATCCACCTGAACCTCGTCTCTACGTGGACTTTGTAGCTCTTTATACTACATCACCTGATGTCCTCCTCTGCTCCCGTCAGTTACTATGGCACAATAATGTAAATACAGGATGCAGAATAAAGTCATACTACATCAAGTCTATGCTCCTGATGACAACTGATAGCAGCCATTTAATGAGCTTATAACATTCATACTGAGTGTTGTGTTATTGACTTTGTAGACTACTGACTGCAGAGGTCTCTGCAATGAGCAAAATTTCTGTAGCAGCAAATGAACCTTTACTCTTATAGCACCTCAGATACCTTAGTAGGAGCGGACTAAAACTTTATTTAAGCACAGTCACAATATTGAATATATTTCAGACTGTAGCAGGGTGATAAAATTTCACCACTATTATTATCTGTATTTACCCCAAGTGGCTGCAAATCTTCCAAACACAAAAACAAAGCATCACATTAAAGCATCATATTTATAGAAATATAGTATAAAGTTAACTTCCTGCCTGTCCGTCTGTGCCTGCAGGTCTCACAGGGTTAATATCACCTGAGGCGTCCAGTGATTTGCAGTAATTGCAAAGGCCTTTTCTTTGTCTTGATTTTAATTCAAACTGGTGGCACAAATTACCCCCCACACCTCGCTGCAGACAGGCCGCCTGATAACACTAATCCTGCACCGATCGAACTCCTGCTCATTCTGAGCTGTCATTTTATTTTCTTCTTCTTCTTCTTCTTCTTCTTCTTCTTCTCTGAGAGGGGACATTTCTGTCTGCTCGGTCTTAACAGGAAAGTTTCGTCGGCTCTTTGAATGACAAGTTCAGCTCTGCCGAATTGGGCAGAGATTCATTACGAAGTCATTACATTCATTACAGCGAGTTGTATCACACACTCGGATATTCTCAGTAAATTTCATCATATATTCGTCCAATTAAATGTTTCATTACTTCCCTGATTTTTGTTTCATTCAGACTTCATCCAACTGTTGGAGGCAAATATCAAACATGTTCATAATTGATTTTTCATTTATTAAACTCATTCTTTTTTGTATCGGCTACACACAAAAAACAGCGGCTCCGACCTCCTCAGCTGACCCTCAGATGTTGCTCTGTCTTGTTCCTACAATTAAATACCTGCTCCGTCATTTAGAACGGAAACAAACACCTGCGTCACAGGTGTCCACTTACTGAAAGTTAATCAGTATCTCCTCAGAAGTCCTCAGTGGTCATGTTATGAAAGGTTCAGTGTGTAGGATTTAGGGGCGTCTATTGGCATAAATGGATTATATATTAATCACTGTTTTCTTTAGTTTATAATCACCTGAAACTTAAGCCCAGTTCAGACCAAAGATTCACGACGAGACGAGTTTAAACAAGCAACTACTTGCACCGCTCCATCAGCAGACTTGAGTCGAGCTCTGACTTTTCTCTGCAACGCTCTAAAACGGTTTTGTCTCATCGGAAATCTTTGGTCTGAACTGGGCATAGGAATCATTGTGTCTTTGTTACCTTAGAATGAGCTGTTTTTATGGCAATCTGCCATGTTGTTTCTACAGTAGCCCAGAACGGACAAACCACTTGCTCTAGATTAGAGTGTTCATGTTTTTGCATTTTCGTTTCGGCCACAGTAATTCTCCTACACGCTTGCTCCTTGGAAAAAGTTTCAGCTCTGCAACCTCACTGTAGGTGCCACTCAATCCTACACACTGGACCTTTAATACTTTTATTGAAGTTGCAGTAGCTCAGTCGATGGGGACTTGGGTTGGGAACCAGAGGGTCACTGGCTCAAGTCCCCATCCAAGGCAAATATGGAGTGTGGACTGGCAGCTGGAGAGGTGCTGAGTTATGATGAGGAAATGTAACAGAAATGAAAAGAGATGCAACTCAAGCCGAGACAGTGGAAGTTATTTAATGGAATGAAACAATGATGAAGAGAGGAGGAGGAGGAGGAGGAGGAGGAGATGATGGGGTCACTAACAGGAAGTGCCGCGCATGCTGGGATAGCATCTGCGAGGCTGTATGGAGGACCTGCTGCCCTCCATCACGGAGCAGCGACGACTCAGACATCACAAGCTGTCGTGATGTGTTCAGGGCCCGTTTGAAAAGTTTCAGTTTTCATTCCAGGACGAGAAACAAATCAGATTTTTTCTGTTTGTTCTTTAATTTAATTTCTTACCTGGTTACTCTACAGCTCAGTGTGTGTGTGTGTGTGTGTGTGTGTGTGTGTTGTTTTCTGTACACCATTACAGTACAGACTGTGTGTGTGGTCATTGAGAAACATGAGCTGTTTCACCCCTTCTGTCTCTGCCCATGTGTTCCATTAAAAACATCGATCCACACACACACACACACACACACACACACACACACACACACAGGTGGTGAAAGGCCATGATAAGCAGAAACAGAGTTAATACGTCGCTCAGTTTTTCATCGACAAAAGCTGACATTTATTCTTTAGTTAAGAAGCAGCAGCTACACCTGTCTATGTTTATCTGTCTGCATGTTTACCTGTCTGTCTGCCCACCTGTATCTATGTCTGCCTACCTGTCTGTCTATCTGTGTGATCTCTTTTCTGTCTCTCCTTCCACTTTTAGCTAAATACCTAATAACTCATTCCCTCTACGATGCTGCGATCGCTAAACGCCTATAAACATTACAACATGCATTGCAACTTTTTTGAAAAGCTGTTGTGAAATAAGGCCGCAACAATCCTAAAAAACAGTCCACAAAATTCAGAGGGGACTGTAACTATAAGGATGACATGTAATATATACGGAGCATTTGTATTTTAATAGAGAAAAAGTTAGATACTAGGGATGGGCAAACGATCAAAATTCATTATTCGATCATCAAAAAAATTAACAATCAATTATCGATTAATTGGTAAGCGAGTATTTCAAAAGAGAGAAAACAAAACAGTGCAGTGCAGACTGTCACCGCAAGAGAGCGCAGCTGCCCCAGTTTTGAGCTTCAACCCCCCAGGCCAAAGAGGAAGAATGACGCACATGCGCAGTTCACCCGTGGGTGTTTACAACCGTTGCCAGCCAGAGTTACAGGCTTCAGTTTTCAGCAAAACCTCCGTCTTTCAATGGCTTAGTGTTTTCAGAGGCCTCAAGGGAAGCCGCCGAGGCTTTGGAGAGCGATGAGAGCCTCCGTCTGGTTCTGATTTTTTGCCTGGCATAGGTTTCGTAGGCCCGTTGAGCCGCCGTGCTCGCCAGGCGGAAGGGTCTCGTTGGTACGGCGGCCTTAACAATCGACCATCGATAATCGAAAACTGATGCCCATCCCTATTAGATACATTTCAACTCTTGAAAAACAATATATAGTCAGTTCTTTTTCTTTTCTTTGACCTTCAACGGCAAAATTCTAATCAGTTATTCTTCAGTTCAAGTGGACGTTTGTGTCAAATTTTGAGAAATTCCTTTGAGGTGTTCTTGAGATATGGCATTCACAAGAATGAGACAGATGCAAGGTCACACTGACCTTGACCTCTGGCTTCTGATATTCAATAAATTCATTGTTGAGTCCGAGTGAACGTTTGTGCCAAATTAAAAAAAAAAAAAATCCCTTAAAGTGTTCTTGAGATATCCAGTTTACGAGAATGAGACATACAAGGTCACAGTAGCCTTGGCTTTTGATCTATGATCACCAAAATCGAATCAATTCATCGAGTTCAACTGAATGTTTGTGCCAAATTTAAAGATATTACCTCAAAGTGTTTTGGAGATATCATGTTCAAGTCGTGAAGACGTTGTGCATACACAGCAGACAGATCAGTTGAATTAAAATATGGCTCCTCAGTAAGACAATATTAGGTGGGTTCTTTCTGACTTACTCAATTCTAAGTGTGTAGGGTAATATGCATTTATCTATTGGCAATTCATGTTTTCATTTGAACACAAACAAAAAGTTGCTGATTTTAAAAAAGTTCCTTTGTTTTATTATTTTCACACTAGTTTTCCCACTATTAAATTTTCAGGCTTGTAAACCTTTTGTATAATAATACATCTTAAATGTCTAATTCTTTATGAATGGATGGATAAAGGTGATCTTCATGAAACTGGAGATTTGGGCAAAGGTGAAAAGTATTCTGGGAAATGTAGTGAATAAGTGAAGAAGAAAAACAAAGCAGACTAAAAAGGAAATAAAACATAAATGACACGACTGAATAAAAGTTTGAACATCACAGATTTAAAAACAGCAGACGACAAGAGGAAGCAGGAGCAAACTAGATTTGATGTGTCAGGTGTTATAATGAGAGACAAAACCCAGTGACAATCATCTTTCATTAAACTTTTATCAGCTGTTCAGAATGCAGGGAGAGCGAAAAGCAGCTAAATAACGATTACAATTAAACTGCGTTATCACGGCGCTAATAACGAGTCGCCCGAATAAACCACAGACGACACAGTGGGCTAATCTTCCTCTGATGGTGGATTCATTATAGATAGAAGTGAACTGTAATGACATTTATGATTTAAATATGACCCGCGCTCCGACTCTGAATAACAATGAGCTTTTTTATCATGTGTACCTGAGGGGCTGAAGTTTGGGTTCAATCACACAAGTTTCAGGAGAAATGTCTCCAAATTAAAAAACTCCATTTACTAACCAAAAAAAAATATTATTTTTAAACATCATCTACATTTTAAGCATAACAAGTAATCAGTTAAATGTACTTAACATGTAGGCACTGAAATTACTCTTCAGTAATAAAAACACCTTTTTATTCCAGGTTTGTAATGTTGCCACATTTTCATCCTCTAAAAACTTCTTATTGCTTCTTCATTTATTTTTTACTGCAACTGTAAATTGACACTTTCTGAAATATATTAAATGCTCACTGGATAATGAAATATATGGTGGTTAAGTTGTAAAGTTGACGGGAGTTGATTCCTAACATGACATTGCATCTTAAACCCTCAGGAGTCTTGGGCTGTTTTGGCCATTTCTTAAATACTTTTGATTTTATATACCACGTTCAGATGTTTACCATGCCAGTGTGTTGTAGGGTGAAGTCAGGTAAAATGGGACGAATAAAGTTTTACATCCTCGTCTCTTTAAACATCAGCAAACATGTTCACTGGTCTGAGATCGCCAGGATGGGCCGAGCAAAGAGCTGAAAAGTCACTCGTCCAGGAACTCGCCAGAAAACCAATGTGGCATGTTGATTATCTCTTTTTGGTAATAAGAGCACTGCAGCTAAAACAGTAAGGGTATAACAACGAAAGTGACTGTAGGATGTTACATTTTATTAAAAGTTTGACTTATAATAAAAATATTTTCACAACATACATTACTTTTATGGGACATAATTTGGAGTTTTGAGGACTGGGTGCATTCAGGTAAAATGGGACAAAAGAAATTAAGCTAAAATAGTTTTTTTCTTAAGTGTTTTTAGGTTACCAGGTGCCATAAAATCACAAGTTTGTGTGCCGCTCTGTAATATTACAGACATTTTTTTTATTTTTATCACTTAAAAAAAATATTAAAAATGGTGCAGTGAATCCATGTCAGACACAAGAGCCCAGAGTAAACCATCAGTGTTACACACACGTTCATGTAGACAGTGTGGCACCGAGGACACAGGCAGCAACAGAGCTGCAAGAGCATGGCAGAAAAACTGGACAGTCTTTTTAAATCAATTGTTACATTACATTAATAATATAATGACTGAAATGAATGAAATGCATTTAACCATGTAAAAAACAAACATGTCTCTCTCATTTTACCTGAACATGCTACTGGAGTGAGGGTCAAGGTTCCTGATGTGTTTGAAGGTCCACAGTTTCTACATTATTTTACTTGGCGACATACTTTCTTTATAGAAATGTAGCAGAGAGCTGTGACAAGCTCTAACAGTAATACTTAAAGGGATAGTGCACCCAAAAATGAAAATTCAGCCATTATCTACTCACCCATATGCTGAGGGAGGCTCTGGTGAAGTTTTAGAGTCCTCACATCACTTGTGGAGATTTTTGGGTGCACTATCCCTTTGAGGTAGTCCTCAGAATTTTACGTGGTTAATTTGGTAATCTACTAAAAAGTGTCCCAAATTATTTGACCTCATCCTGTCTTTTTTCAGCACAAAAATTACCTATATGACCGGACCTGTTTTTTGTTTTCACTTTGACAGACTGTATCAACATATTGGACCCAAAAATCAGTCCAGTCAGTAGAAAAAAAATGTTGGCATACCACAGATATGTTCCAGTTGTTCCATTTCATATAATATCAACGTTTCTAAAGTGACATAGTATCTGAGTTGACTTTCATCTGGAGGCGGATGGTGGATGATGTGTTACCAAGGACAATTTGAGATCAACAAACAACAAAACCAGTTGTGTTTTAGCGAGTCACTGCTGTGGTTTTTAGCTGCTTTAAGCCCCTCAACATATTGGTTTGTCAGTGTTTTCCCAGCAGGCACAGTGGCACAAGAAGTGGTTGATTTTTTAAACAGGTATGGCTGCATTTCCAACAAGGACTGTGCCCACAAAACTGGAAATGTTAAGCAAAAACGTGATCCTTTCTGAGCCACAATCAAGTGTTTTTTTGAGCCTAAACCCCAGAGTGTGATTTTAGAAATCATGCCAACATTGTTTGGTTTGTGTAAAAAAGCAAAGCCGGCGTAATGAGGGGGTCTGCGTTGTCTCTGTGTAAAGTCAGAAATCCTGGTGTCATCATGGACTCAAAGTCTATCTATCAACCACCCTACAACAAACAGGAAGTATCAGAAGCTCATGAAGACTTGATCACTTATAGAAACTTTTCCACTTTAGTTTCCAGCAGGTTTGAATTACTGCTGCTTGTCTGTGAAACTCTCTCTGGTCTAAAACTAAAATATATCTCTGACAGTCTTTTATGAACCCTGTGGGCCTCTGAGGTCTTCAGGTTGATGCTGATGACTGGAGAGACAGCTGTTAGATCCTCGGCTCCACAGAGCTGCAACAAACTTCAGAACATAGAAGACTTGGAAGATTTAGGGAGATTTAGTGGCGTCTGGCAGCGAGGACTGCAGATTGCAACCAGGTAAAACTTGTTCAGGGTGTTTTTACCAGAAGCTGAATTACCCAGAGATCTCTTCTTCTCCAAAACAAATGGAAACAAATAAAGCAGTTTTATGTTAAAAAAAAAAAAAAAAAACATCACATCCTCACTGCGACCTCGTCACATGTCCACGTTTGGTCATGGACTTTCCACGTCCACATATGACGTCCAGGGTACCCTGGGTGTGTTGGTTGTTGACGTTCTGGGACGCCGTGTCAACTTCAGCCTGTTACATGCATTGTCTGTTTTCAAAATACACCTCTGTTTTCACAGGAAATGTACAGTTTGCATACAGTCTCTTTCAAAATAAAAGCACTACGTCGGTACAACACCTCAAATTGACTTGGTTACGTTTAGGAAAAAACAACAGGGTTTGGCAGGAAGTAAACACCAGCCTCCCGGCTGAGAGTTGGTGGTCGTTGGACCCATCCAGCACGCCTCCCACCGGCCCTAGTCGGACTTCCACTGCCTTAACTTTCACTGATGTCCTGCCATGTTTCCCCCTGACATCACCGGGCGCCATTAAACAATATCGGCGACCAACCACATGTCATTCTGATGTGAAATCCAGGACAACAAGACTGACCAACAGCTTCGATCCACAGGCCATTAGACTGTTGAGTCACAGCATGAAACACTTCTTCTTCTTCGCGTATGACAATAAACTTCTTGAATCTTAATTACGGTGGCCCACACAAATATGCAAATGTCCCTATCTGGAGCCAGTATTTGGTTTGGTCATTCTGGGCTACTGTAGAGACATGTTGGTGGAACACGGCGGACTCAGTAGAGAAGGACCTGCTCCCTGTGTAGGGATGCTGCATTTACAAATCGACGTTTTAATGGATGATACAAGGCACTTGTTTTTGTATACAGAGCACGCACTACAAATAAATGTGGTTTGATCTGTGTATCTGTTTTTTTGTCTGTTGCATTCAGACTACATAGGACATGAAACACACACACACACACACACACACACACGTACATAACAGAGCTTTAAAACAGACCCATGTGCACAAATCCCTCGTTATAATCGCCTATCAATTTATCTGTTTTCTGCATTTAAGGAGCAGGTACTTTCATCACAATCCATAGGGGTTACAGAGCACACACACACACACACGCACGCACGTACACACACACACACACTCTAACCCAGCGGTGGTCACATCCAGTTATGCTGACATGGCCTAGCATCTGCTCGGCGGCTCCAGAATGACACCGATTTGCACTTAAATGAGTGGATTTAAGTGGCGCGCCGCCACCACCACTCGGCCATATGTGATCCCAATGTCTTTATCCTGCATTACACTGAGGAGGATGAGAGGGAGATGAGAGGGGGAGGAGGAGGAGGAGGGGGAGAAGAAAGGAGGAATGACAAGAGACGGGGCGGAGGGGGCGAAGGAGATTAGTACAGACAGCAGCAGAGAGAGGGAGAGGGAGAGATAAGTGGGGAAAAGAGGCATAAAAAGAAAGAAATGGATCTGTAATGAGAGAGAGATGGGACTGAGAGGGAGATGTTAAAAGAGAGAGGCTGAAGATAGGAAACAGAGAGGGAGGATTACAGCATGAGAGGAGAGGAAGGAGAGATGGAGAGGAAGCAGTGAGAAGCGTCAGCTGTTAAACAAACACAAACAGCAGCGAGGTCATTACGAGCTGTGATCTGTTACTGAGGCTCTGAACTCATCGGACACTTCGGTCACACGCGCGCTCTGAAGACGCCTCACAGAGAGGACGCTGGAACATTAACTCATTAAAGAGGCTAAAATTAAAGATGGAGAATTTATTTCTTTAACTAAAGGCGCCATGTGGCCACAAAATAATCACAAAACCAGACGCAAGTTTACTCTTAATTCTCCCTCCACGTCCTCCTTATCTCCTCTGCCCTTTTCCTCTCGTCGCCCTCTCCACTCTTCCCCCTCCTCCTTTTCCCCTACCCTCCTTCCCAATTTACCCTTTTTCTTTCACCCTTCCCTCAGTTTATACCCTTTCATTGTAACCTCTCTATTCCTTTATCCTCATCCCTCCTTCATCATGATATTCTTTCCCTCCTTTCCTTTCTCATCCTCGTCTTCTCCCTTCCACACCCCCTTTCTCGATCTCCTCATTTTCCCTCTCCGTCCTTGTATCCTCCTCTTCATCTTGTCGTCTCTTTCTGCCATGTCTTTCCCTCCTCTGTCTTCTTTGCCTCTCTAACTTCACAATCTTCCTTCCCCTTTACTTCTACATCTCCCTCTTCCTTCCCTTCCTCCATTCTTTCCCTTTAAGGTGGATTTATTATCATGTCTGTGTCGCTCTGCAGTTACACATGCAAAACACCAGTCGGCGGTCAGGTTTCTGTTGAGTGATTTAAAGTTTCATTGTGAAGGGGCTGTGGTCGGTGTCAGGTTCAATTCCAGCCTGCGGCCCTTTCCCTCCTTCATGCTATATCTGTGCTGTCAAAAAAAGGCAACAAACCCCTAAAATTATCTTTAAAGTTTGACTGATTCAAAACACACCGAATATACACATTAAACAACAAGACTCAACGAAAAATTAAAACTCACAGCATTCACAGACAAACACTTGTCTTTATCTGGACACATTTCCCCACAAATACAACATGCTAACGTTATTAGCACAAGCCTGTGGCATTTTACATTGTATAAATTAGCCTCGTGGCTAGCGGACTTTTCCTCTACTCATATGAAGCCAGGGACAACAGCAACATTTAACAAAGGTAACGTTTGCGCCGTGTCAATTTCAGCCTGTAACATGCATTGTCTGTTTTCAAAATACAGTTCTGTTTTCACAGAAAATGTACAGTTTGCATTCAGTGTCTTTCAAAATAAAAGCACTATGTCTGTGCAACACTGTGGATTGATTTATTATGATTATTTTTCCTTCAACAACAAACGCACGTGGTTACGTTTAGCCAACACACATACATTTTGGGTTTCAGCAGCAAAAGGACAAGGTTTAGCTTAACAATCTCACAGGAATTGAACACTGGTCTCCCAGGTGAAGGTTGGTGGTTGTTGGATCAATCCATTACGCTTTCCATCCATCCAATTTGGACTTCCACCACCTTGACTTTCGTTGCTGTCCCGCCACGTTTTTCCCCGGTGCCATTAAACAT
>NC_135748.1:40875000-40987500 GCF_041903045.1 Epinephelus lanceolatus
CGAACATTTCTACAACCTTAATAAAATGAACCCTCAATAGGGCTTCAAGGACCACTGGAACCCCCTCAAAAACCCCTTGAATCTACTCATGTATACCTTGAATAAAAACCCTCAGTCAGACCAGTAAGCATCCTTAAAGTATCGGCCTTACAACCTCTCAAGGACTGTCAAAACAAGGAAGCAGGAATCTCTTCAAAGACCTGCAAAATGTCTTCAAGGACACCTGGAGCAACCTCAAGGACCCTCATATCTCCCTAAAAGACTGGGACTCCAAGAATAATATGAAAATGACCCCTACAAAGTGCCTCAAGGGCCTCTAGGAGCCTTGGACATATCCTTACATACTTTGAAACCACTCAATAAGTCCTGAAACATCAAAAACATCCTTAAAGACATATGGACCCTGATACCTCCTCCAAGGAGAGTCTTATAAGACCCATTAAATGCTGTCAAGGACACCTGGAACCTCCACAAACTCTGTAGATGAAGCTCAAAAGATTTATTAAAATTCCAGGTGAAGAAATGAGTGAACTTTCATCAGACCGCGATGCACTATTTGCATTAAATGCGGCGCCGACTGTCAGAAGGTCAGTTTCACTCTGAGCGTCGTCTGCGACTCTCGCCTCCTGATCAATATGTTTTCCAATCGATCAGCAGCTCGGCCCGAATGGCAAGTGTCAATCAATCTGGGCTCGTCCATAAAAATGATTGCTCGTCGATGTGTTTATTTGCATTTAATGATCTTAATTACCATTCCCAGGGCACACACACACACACACTTTACCTCTCTCCGTATTCATATTGAGGTCAGTCTCACCTCCTGCCTTCCTCCTTTCCTCCTCTCCGACTTTATAATCCAGAATGTTCAGAATAAGACATGAAGGGGAGGCTGACTCTTTCTCCTTCCTTCCATCCTCGATTTTTACTGCCTCGACCAAATAACTAAAATTATTCTTGAAGACATTCTCAAGCATTTTGAAGCCTCTTTCAGACCTTGAGGAACATCATAGAAAAATCCATGCTGTGTTTTGGTATCAAAACTTTTGACTTTTGGAGATTTCTGATGAGCATTAGGTAACGTTTTAGGTGAAGCTGCACACAACATGTAACAGTAGTTTCCATGAGCCTCCTTCTGCTGATTTTGACAGGGATTGTTCGTAAATTTAAAAAGTATTCGGTGCTCTGTCAGTGCTACATTCTTATAAGTGCTCTGATTAGTAAATGTATTTGATTTTTAAGCAGTGATTTTATCTAATACTGTTGCTACAGCCTGCAGTGTGGAGTGTCTGGATACAACCTGATCTCATCATTTCTTGTCATATTTTGCACTTGGGCAGAAGCTCCGCAGCAGCAGCACATTCTCACTCCGACCTCGTCACATGTCCACGTTTGGTCATGGACTTTCCACGTCCACATATGACGTCCAAGGTACCCTGGGTGTGTTGGTTGTTGACGTTCTGGGACGCCGTGTCAACTTCAGCCTGTTACATGCATTGTCTGTTTTCAAAATACACTTCTGTTTTCACAGGAAGTGTACAGTTTGTATACAGTCTCTTTCAAAATAAAAGCACTATGTCAGTACAAGACTACAAACAGACTTTTTTTTCCCTTCAACAACAAACGCAGGTAGTTTAGCCAACACACGTGAGTAAGTTAAGGAAAAAAGAACAGTGTTTGGCTTTACAGTCTTATGGGAAGTGAACACCAGCCTCCTGGGTGAAAGTCCGTGGTTGTTGGATCCATCCACACTCTTCTCGCTGCACGGTTACACAACAATGGCGACCAGCTGCGTATAATGCTGACATGAAAGGATGGCTTTTTCATCGGTGTCACTGCCCAAGTGTCAGTATTCGACGACTTAAGTGTGAGACCAGGTTGGCAGCAGCGGTTAACATCCAACACCAAGCTGTTAATCTCACACCGACACCAAAAGGACTTGACTCTGTCGTTTAACCCGTAAGTAACTGTCAGGTAACATTAGCTGTGTGATGCTAACAGTTAGCCCTATCACTGTGTGTGTAACTCTGACCCAGGCACAGAGCGCTGGTCCCACAGCAGTAGTCAACAGAGAAATAGAGAGAGGGGCTGAGCGAATCAACACGCTGCACGCAGCTCTATAATGACATAAGATTTACCCGTTTTAAAAAGTCAAATTTGTGGTAAAGTTGTGGTGATTGGACATTATTGCAAGGTCGCACAGAATTCACGTGGATTGGCTGACTTTACATTAACTGTTGTGACTGCAGCATCCTGGAGGGACTGACTTGACTGGTGGATTTTCTCGTAGGTGCAAAGCAGGTTTCAACTTTGGCAAACCTGACCATGAGAATTCTTTCGACCAGTAAGAACCATCTTAACAGAGCTGACCTTTGTGCTTATGATGGTCCAGCTTCAACAGTAAACTGCCTTCTTACCTCTGTGACACGTCTCCTTCTCGGCACCAGATGCCAAATATCACCTGAGCATTACGTCTGAATGAAGCCGTAACAAGTATTCACCTAACAGACACCTCTGTGTGACATGAAGCATCACTGTATCAGACAGAAGACATCTGGAAAGGGTTGTGCACATGAGAGAAGAGGAGGAAGAGGAGGAAGAGGAGGAGGAGGAGAGAGTGAGGTTTAGCTAAGGTGACGGTTTGGTGCTGAGGAATGAATTATCTCAATGAGTCCTCACAGCTATGGTAAATACGACTGTGTGTGTCAGTGGACGTGCCATTAAACACACGTCACCTCTGATCTCTGCTGAAATAAAGTCACACCTACACACACACACACACACACATAAATACCATATATCACACACACACACACACTCTGCACGTATGTACACACACACGCACACACACACACACACACACAATATTCTCCCTCACTTCAATAAAACAAGCATCAATTTTGGTCTCCGACGGCGACGCTGATCTCTTTACAGCCTCCACAGCATCAAAGTAACGGCCGGCTGTAAATCTGAACCACAGGGGCAGGAGGAGGAGGAGGAGGAGGAGGAGGAGGAGGAGAGGAGAGGAGAGGAGAGGAGAGGAGAGGAGAGGAGGGAAAAAATAAGGGAGAGAGTAGAGGATAGGAGTAAATAAGAGAGGATAGAGGATAGAGGACAGATGATGATGAAAAGAGAAGAGGAAGCAAAAGAAAAGCTAATGAGAGGAGGAGGAGAGGAGGTAAGGAGAGGTGACAAGAGGAGAGAAAAGGGAAAAGAGAAAAGGAAATTAGTGGAGAGGAGGAAACAAGGAAGCAGAGGAGGAGATGAGGAAACAAGAAAGGAGAGGAGGGAAAAGGTAAGGTAGAGAGTAGATGAGAGGTGAGAAGAGGTGGGGAGAGGAGGAAACACGAGAGAAGAGGAGGGGAGAGGAGGAAACAAGAGAAGAGGAGGGGAGAGGAGAGGTGGAGAGGAAACAAGAGGTGAGAGAAAAGAGGAGGAAAGGAAACAGGAGAAAAGAGGAGGGGAAAGGACAGGAGAAACAAAGCAGGAGAGAGGAGAAGAGGAAGACAGAGAGAGGAGGAAACAAGGGAGGAATGAGGAGAGGAGGAAGAGAGACAGGAGAGAGGAGAGGAGAAACAAGGGATGAGAGGAGGGGAGAGACATGAAGGAAAAGAGGAGAGAAGGAAACAACAGAGGACAGGAGCAGAGGAGGAAACAGGGCAGGAGAGAGGAGAGGAGGAAGAAGGTGAGGAGCAGAGAAGGAAAGAAGAAAGGAATGAGGAGAGGAGGAAGAAAGAGAGGAAAGGAAAGGAGCAGAGGAGAAAATAGGAGAGGAGGGGTAGACAAGGAAGAAAAGAAGAGAGAAGGAAACAAGAGAGGAGAGAAGAGGATTACAGGAGGGAACAAGGGAGGAGAGAGGAGGAAGAAAGAAAGGAGAGGAGAGGAGAGGAGGAAACAAGGGGAGAGGAGAGGAGCTCCCACACAGTGTAACAATGTTGTTGACATTATAAATGATTAAACGTGGTCAGCTGAGGAGCTGCGTTCAAACACAACTCGTTCATTTGACTCTGACCTGAACAAGAACGCAGCGTCTGAGCTGATGACACACAGTGACATCACAAACCTACAAACATGGAGTCAAACTGAATCTCATCTGTCGTCAGCGAGCTTCTTAATGTTTTAAAACTCCACCAACGACACGCCGCACGTGCTGTGACCTCTCTGCTCCTCGTGAAACCTCGACGAGGGCGACTGTTTAAAATATCACTGCTTTTTTATTTGTTCTTTGAGAGCCTCTGAATTTTCTGCATTCATTGATCCAGCTGAAAATGAAAACTTCAAACTGTTGATTTGAATCCTTTCAGCTGCGGCGGCGGCAGCGGTGGTGGCGTCCTTGTGAAGGTCAGAGCACCTGCCTCACCTTCACTCCCTGTGAAATGCATGAAGGCGACGTGACGCCAGCATGTTGAAGCAAAACCAGGCGTCTGAGTCCCGACATGTTGGAGTGTTTTTAATGCTGTGAGGTCGAACAGAGCGAGCGGCGAGCGGGTCAACACCCCGACTCACCTTCCACCGTCGCTCACGCCTCTTATACATGAAAAGAAGAGCGAGTCGAGTGTGTGAAGCTCAATAACCAGCTGAGAGCGAGTGTGTGTGTGGATCATGTGTCCTTCAGCAGGTCAGAGTCCCTGCTTCACCTCCTGCTGTCTGTCTGTCTGTCTGTCTGTCTGTGTGTGTGTGTGTGTCTGTCTGTGTGTCTGTAATGTATGAAAGTGTTTCCTCTGACTGTAAATCCTCAGCGTGCAGGTGGAGCTCCACCTCTGACCTCACACCGCAGCTCGCTGTGCAGCTTCATCCATTTCAATGGCAGCCGTCTATAAAGCCCTGAGTCTAGACACGCACACACACACACACACACACACACACACTGACACACACACACAGAGCATACATATGGATGAACACATGAAGCAGGGAGCTCCACACACACATACACACACAGTATATGTGCAGGGTTAAACACGTCCTTTTTTTTAAATTCTATTTTATTCTGCTTTGTGGTATTTTATTTTACTTTATTCTATTTTCTTTTCTTTTATTTTACTTTATTTTATTGGGATTTTACACGTAGACACATCACATCAGTTTAATCTGATTGTCACCTGTCCTCATATTAAGCTGGGTTGTGCTATAATAAGGCAGGAATAAGTTTGGGAATCAGAATATTAAAAACACATTTGAGGTTTTGGTTGGTATGTTTTGTTTGTTTGTTTAATAGCAGAATAAATGCACGTTGCAAAGGCCTATTAATTACAAGTGTTCATGAATATTTTCATTGTTTTTCAAAGCTGATATGATTTATTTAAGGCAACATTCAGGCATCAGTTGGTGTATTAATGCAACATAAAGTCAAAGTAAGTCATTAACAGAATATCAAAATATGCAATTTATCAAAACTTATTAATTTGTTTTTAAAAATGTCCCCAGTTTTTTTTAAAAAATAATGTCTATAATTTTTTATTTTTCGTAAAGCAACGTGTAACCTTCTTCTTCATGCTCCCGTGTGCTCCGCTGTCGCACACGTTGAATCGCAGCTACGTCTTGATGGTGTGTCCTGGTCCTGCCTGAGTCCTCCTACTACTGCTGTTATTATGAGTCATACTTCTACTGTCACTATACACATATGATTATTACTGTCACATGTATATACTATCATATATGAAAATATACTTATTCAGTCTCTAGTGTGCGTCGAGCTCTAAAAATGTCTGTTCCTACATTTCCCATGATTCACCTCAACAACTTGTCTCTCCTTATATCCTCCCTGCCTGGTGAACATCAACATCCTCCAACACTGCACACCTCTAGCTTGTAGCTCTCTGGTAAAGATGTGTAATCTTTAAGTCCAGGCTGACTAACGCTGATGACATCACTATGACATCATCAAGTTTGTTCTCTCAGACTTGACAAAAGTCCTCCAGAAGAAAACTACACAAGTGTTTTCACAGGCTGAGCTCATCAGTTCCCTGTGCTGTGGCGTCACCATGACACCACACACACATCATCAACTGCAGGATGATGTCACACTGACTAACCCACCCTCTTCCTGTTTGTGTGTGTGTTTGTCTTCATTAGTGTCTATGTGCCTGTACACGTGTGTGCATGTGAGTGTTTTTCTTTATCAGTGTCTGTGTGTGTGCATCAGTGTGCAGGTCTTCGTCTTCATTACTGTGTGTGTGTGTGTGTGTGTGTGTGTGTGTGTGTGTGCGTGTGTGTGTGTGTGTGTGTTTGCTTTGTCTTTATCAGTGTCAGCGTGTGTGCACATGTGAACATGCATTATGTATGTTTGTGTAAATGTGTGAGCGTGTGTGTGTGTGTGTGTGTGTGTGTCACTGACAGTCTGTTTATTTAAAGGTGCAGAGTTGAGATTACATCACAGTCTGGACGTGACATGGACACATGACAACATGTAACTGCAGCAGGATCAGAATATAATCAGTCAAATAAAATCATGGTGGAAAACACGTTTTTAAGAGTGCCGATGTTTTTATGTCAGGTGCCTTCATCTGATATCAAGTTTATCATCAGGCTGCGTTTGAGACACAGAATAAACTTATTATTTAATTTCATAGAACTGTCCATAAACCATTGATGTTTTTTCCCCATTGCTCTATTTTAATAGTTATTTAATTGTTTTCATTTATCTTCCTTTATTGTCTTGTGAAGCACTTTATAACTCATGTTCTGAGACATGCTTTAAAAACAAATGTTAATGATGCAAACAAACTGCACAGCCTCACTGTGCCATCGATCTTAAGGTCTCTGTCAGGGTGCAAAAGGGTGGGCAGGAGTCAAGCAAACATCTGACATTTTATAAGCTTGGGAGAGGGTGTCACCCAAATCTATCATTATTTTATTTTTCATTTTCTTAATCCTAGATCCTAAACATCAGCAGCTCCTGAACATCACAGGACAGTACGGAAGCGTATTGCATTCACTTGACAAATAAAAAAAATCTGTTTGAGTATTTTTTTCTGTTTTTCGGAGTAATTTTTTTTTTTTCTGTTTTTCTGTGTAATTGTTTTTATTTTTCTGTTTTTCTGAGTATTTTTTTCTGAGTTAATAGAACAGACGCTTTCATTCCTTTCTTGAGAGCTCAATATAATGGAAGCAAACATGACCTGCTTGTTTAGTTTAATTCAGTTTTACTTTGTTTTGGGTTTGAGACACTGGGAGATACTCGTGTCTTTAGGTCATATAGATGGTGTTATCATTAGTTTGTTGACTTTACGCAGGCACCTTAAGACTTTGCAGTTGTTCAGACGAAAAGCCCATTCAGATCTGCTGGACATTGCAGTGTTTCTCCAGAATCAGTTGGACACATATGGCAAGCTCCATAGATCTTAACTCAGAAAAATAACCACGAAAAACAGAAAAATAAAAAAAATTACTCCAAAAAACAGAAAAATAAAAAAAATTACACCAAAAAACAGAAAAATAAAATTACACCAAAAAACAGAAAAATAAAAAAATTACACCGAAAAACAGAAAAATAAAAAAATTACTCTGAAAAACAGAAAAATAAAAAAAAAATTACTCAGAAAAACAGAAAAAATTACACTGAAAAACAGAAAAATAAAAGAATTACTCTGAAAAACAGAAAAATAAAAAATTACTCTGAAAAAAGGAAAAATAAAAAAAATTACACTGAAAAACAGAAAAATAAAAAAATACTCTGAAAAACAGAAAAATAAAAAAATTACTCCGAAAAACAGAAAAAATTACACTGAAAAACAGAAAAATAAAAAAATTACTCCGAAAAACAGAAAAATAAAAAATTACTCTGAAAAACAGAAAAAAAAATTACACCGAAAAACAGAAAAATAAAAAATTACTCGGAAAAACAGAAAAATAAAAAAATTATTTTGAAAAACAGAAAAAATTACACTGAAAAACAGAAAAAAAAATGACTCCAAAAAACAGAAAAATAAAAAAATTACACCAAAAAACAGAAAAACAGAAAAAATTACACTGAAAAACAGAAAAATAAAAAATTACTCTGAAAAACAGAAAAAATTACACCGAAAAACAGAAAAATAAAAAAATTACTCCAAAAAACAGAAAAATAAAAAAATTACTCCGAAAAACAGAAAAATAAAAAAAATATTTTGAAAAACAGAAAAAATTACACCAAAAAACAGAAAAATAAAAAAAATTACTCCGAAAAACAGAAAAATAAAAAATTATTTTGAAAAACAGAAAAAATTACACTGAAAAACAGAAAAAAAAATACTCAATAAAACAGATTTTTTTTTATTTGTCAAGTGAATGCAATACGCTTCCGTAGGACAGAGATGATCAAACACACAGGTCTTATTTTTCTATCATATGTTTCTGTGCAGATACAGTTTAGCTAATTTAAGTAAAGGACTGTATTTTCTTTCTTCTTTTTCTTATATGATGGAAATAATTTTGATGATTGTTTTGGGGGGTTTTTTTTGTTGTTTTTTTGTACGGGGTGTTTTATCTGAACACTTGTGGAGTTGTGTCATCTGTGATCCACAGCTGTCACTCACCTGCAGTCACTAATCAGTCAGGACTGGGTGACACCCTGAACCAAGTTGTCCACCATTTTGCCCCCTGATGAAGACGTAAGGGTCGAAACCTGTCGGTGTTTTAATGTAAGCAGCCATGTTATTTTAAATAAAGGCACTTAACTTGATTCTGCTCCACACCTGAGCACCTGAAGTTCATTTTGTCTTCCCATGTGCCGACCTGCATTTATTCTTTCAGTTTCATATAACGAAAACCGTCCTTGAGGACACCACGACCTCATTCTCCAAAGTGTGATACTTGTAGATTTCATTCTTGCCTGCAAACATTTCGGAAATGATCAGAAATTTATAAAATCCCACTAAATTTAATCTATAACCATATGCAAAGGAAAACATCAAATCTGGATGTAAAAAAGTTTGATGAATGAGGTTCACTCACGAAAGTCGAGTCTCTTGTTCGTTCTAACGTCGAACTGAAGCTAACGGAGGTCTGTGATCACAGGAAAACACTCAGCTGTTGTGTGTTTAATGTCTTTTCACTTCTTAAGCTACAGTTTTCTTTTACTTCACCTTCTCATGTTGCATTTATTTGATTTTTTCATCATGCTCTTCTGTGTTTCACTCTTTCCTGGTTTATTTTATTTTATTTTTTGCAAAGCACTTTGTAAAGCTGCTTGTAGTAAGAGTTATAAATCACATTATTATTGTCCTCTGAAGTTTTGTCCTGCCATAAAAAGAAAAATATTCTCCACCTCTCCTCCTCCGTCCTCTTCTCTCCGTTCGTCATTAACAGAAAGAAAAAATAATTTTATTGAAATGTCTCTGTGAGAAACTCAAACTTTGGTGAAACACAAGTCGACGGGGACGAGTCTCATTGTTAGCGGTTGTATCTATTGTGTGTTTCGCCATGAGTCCGCCCCGCCACCCACTCCACGTCCCATCATTCCCCTGGTGCGTCGCCGTGGCGATCAGTCAGAACAAAAGGCGGAGGAAGCTCTCTGAGGTCCAGATAACCTCCTGCAGCTTCCTGTCAGCATGCTAATGTGCCTCCTTTCACACAGGACGACAGGGACGCAGCGCACACTAACACACACACACACACATATACTTTTATCAAGACGTAAAACAAAAATATAACGATTAAAAATGACAAATTTTTCCTCTTGTTTTCTTCTTTTCTCCCTCCATCTCTCTCTCTCTCATCCTTCCATCTCTTTTCCTTCCTCCCTCCGCTATCTATTTTCACATTATCTGTTCTTCCTCTCCTCTTTTGTTTCCTATCTCTCTTTTCCTCCCTCCTTATCTCCCCCTTCAACATCCATTCTTATATCCTCAAGAATCGCTCCAATTCTCTGTATCAGTCCTCTTCCCTTTTCCCTCCATTCTTTCATTTTTTCTTCACTCTTTCCTCCTCTTTCTCGCCCTCTCTATCCCTCCATTCTTCACAAGCAAGCTAAACTCTTGTATCTCTGTTTATCTTCAGATGTCATTTTCTTGAACCTCTTTATTCTCTACATTTTTACCTTCACTCTGAAATCCACTCATTACCTCTCTTTTCTCATTTTTTTATCCTCCCTCCATCCCTTCATCGTACGTCCTAAATAAAAACTAATTCTCTCCTCGTCTTTGACCGTTAATATCCCTCTTCGTTTCTCTTTATCCCGCTTCGTTCTCACCTGTTCCTCGTGTTTCTTTCTCTCTCCATCTTTCATTTTTCTGCTCTTCTTCTTTCACTGTTATTCCTCTTTTTCAGTCCCTCATCCCTCCATCCTTTACATTTTTAAAAAGTAAAAACTACATTTCTATTTGCCTTGACTTCAATTTTTCTTCCATCTCTTTCCATCCCTTCATCTTTTAACAGGACACACACACACACACACACACACACACACACACACAACTATTAGAGTTATTATAAATATTATACTATCAGAACTACACGGCAGCTCTGGAGTCAGAGCCATCAATTATAAATGAAACTTTGTGTGTGTGTGTGTGTGTGTGTGTGTTCAGGTTCACCAGGGTGGCTCAATTAACTGTGACCTTCCTCCTGTCCACCCCTCCTCCGCCTCATCATCATCCTCACCCCGTCTCCTCCCTCCTCCATCTCCCAGAATGCCCCTCTTTGACCTCATGCAAATGGCCGACCTCCCGTCTCACAAACACGACAGAGAGGAGGAGAGAGAAAGAGAGAAAGAGATGGAGAAATGGAGAAGGGAAAAAAAAGGCCCAAGAACAGGGACAGAGGGATGAGGAGGGTGAAAGAAAGATAGAAGAAGAGGAGAAGTGAGGGTAGAAAAATAGAAGTTAAATAAACTCAAAATAAATTGAATATATATATAATCTAAAAAATTTATTTTGTTCATTCAAAAAATTAAATAACTGAAATGATGAAAATAATTAAAATATAAAAAAGGAAGATGAAAAATAAAATGTATGTTTTAAGTATTAAAAAAAAAGAATATATTTTAAAAAGGCCAAAATGTATTTTATTTTTACAACTGAGAAATTCGGACAGGAGAAAGTGAGTATAGATAGAACAGAATAATAAAAATGAAATAAATTTAAGATTGAAATTACATAATTCAAAATTATAAAAACTGGAATGCCTTTATAAAATAAAATGATTGTCATTATTAAAATAATTTGAATATAAAAAGCAAAATGAAAAAGAAAAAAATATATTTATACATATTAATAATAATAATAAAAAAAAATTAAGCCCAAAAGTTATTATCAAAACTAACAAATAATTACTGGGAAAAAAAGATAAGTGAGTGTAGATAAAAAATAAAAATGGAATAAACTTGAGATAAACAAAAAAAAACCATAATAACAAATTATAACAACTGGAATACATTTAACAAATAAAACAATTATCATTATTAATATGATTAAAATATAAAACAAAGCAAAATGAAAAATAATTTGAAAAATTAAATGGCAGATGGATATTAGTAGAACTGAGAAAAATAGACAAAAAGAGAAGAAAGAGAAGAAGACATTAAAACTTCCGTCTGTGTTTTGAAAAGAAAAAGACGCAATAAAATCTGACTGGAAATGATTTTTTCAGTTAAAGAACAAAACAATAATTATGTTCTTCTTCTTCTCTTTGTTGTTCAGTTTCTGTCTGTTATGACTCATCAATAAATGTTTCTGCTGTGATCATAAACCAAGACTACAAGAGGAAAATGTAACATGTACGGACGACACACTGTCCGTCTTTCCTTCACCTTAACATGCATCCTTTCATTCTCCAAAACAGAACCTAAAATATGTTCATCATGTCGTCAGTCGTCAGTTATCAACATCCTCCTCATGCTGGTGCATAAACTGATCGCTGCTGTATCAGGTATCTGAAGCACAGAAGAAACGCTGCTCGTCGATATACATGTTTGTTAAAGACTAAGAGTATGTTTCCTGCAGCTGAGTGTGTCAGATTCTCACTACATGAGAACATGAGTGTGTCGAGACGAGAGGCGTGTTGGAGCCAGAGGAGTGTTTTCAGCTGTGTGGACATCACTGTGGACGCTGAGAGACCAGAGGAAGAAAGCAGCCGACAGTCTGACAGTCTGCTGGAGCTGCTTAATGCTAATTCATTCAATGTTCCCCTGCAGACCAGCAGCAGCCCACTGGGAATACTGGGAGGACTGACTCTGTGTGTGTGTGTGTGTGTGTGTGTGTGTGTATTATTGCCAGCTCTCTCTGAGGGAATGTGGATTGGAGTGAAAGAGAGCAGAGATCAGGCTCTGCCTCGCTTTCCAATGACCCTGTTTGTGTGTGTGTGTGTGTGTGTGTGTGTGTGTGTGTGTGTGTGTGTAGTGAGCACAATAACCCTCATGTGCATGTGCGAGCAGAATGACCTTGCGCACGTGTGTGTATATGTGTATGTGTGTGTGTGTGCCACTGGAGAGCCTCTTTAAATGACAAAGGCAGAAACAAATCGCTTCACACACCTCTGACACACACACACACACACACACACACACACACACACACACACACACACCAGTCGTCTGGAAGCAGGCCAACTCAATCCAGTGAACAATGGGAGAAAGAGACGCTGTCTGGTGCACACATCAGTGTGAACGAGAGATTTAAAGGCTCATTCCACCTTTTTTTTTTTCCAGACCAGCACTCCAACAGAAATCAGCTGATGACTCCTAATTACACACAGAAACAAACGACTGCTTCAGATGTGTCTGAATGTGAATGATATTCATGTGCACGATTGAAAACTTTGACTCGTAGATTAAATAAACCTGCCATGTGTGTTACATTTACCCTCAATGAAAATACAGCCTGATGTAAATAAATCTTTAACAGCACCAGAAGATTTATTAACCATCAAAACTCTGTGGCTCACCTGGTGCTGTAACATTCAGAACATGTTTTCTTAGAGAGTTATGAATGTTATTACACAAAAGAGGGTCTGAAAATACAACTCGACTACCAGAATAAATGTTGGCATTGTATGTCTTTTATGTGTTGTCTTTCAACATTGGATTGTCTTGTTAACGTGCTAAGTGGCTAACTAGCGTCTTCTAGTTTCCCTTTTTGAATGACAATTAAGCCTAGTTCACATTACACGACTTTCACCGCGATTTTGACGTCGCAGAGGATCTTGAGAGCCACCTTGGGTCGGAGGTGAGTCAGCAGATAGTCTACGAGCAAGTCGCCCCCTCGTCTGCTACTGGGACTGGATATCTGGCATACTAGAAAACTGGAGAAGGCGGACACGACTGACAAAGAGCATCAGCCAATGAAGAAGAACAAAGAAATGTGAGGAGGACAAGCCGCAGGGTTGCCAGGTGCCAGGTCCGCTTACTAGCCGCGCCTTTGGGCTTGTTTCTAAAGTGGAGTTGCTACTTTTGGCTTGCTCTCTAAACGTCAGCTTCCTCTTTATATATCTGTCTAATGAGTTATTTAAACGCATTATAGTTGCTTGTTCTGGGCTTGTTTCCATAGCCCTGGTTGCTTGTTTCTCTCCCAAGATCTGGCAACACTGACAAGCCGGCAAGCAACAACAACAATAGCGGCATCCACAGGATCACGGGGAGTGCGTTGCGTTTGGACCCAGGATAATAAAGAATATCCATGCCTTTACGATGTGTCGTCTCCAAGTTTGGTGACGTCACCGCGTTATCTGGGGCTCTGTCGGCGAGGGCTCAGTGGAGAAATCTTGTGTTGTGCACACACAGGACGTAACGCAGTTGGCGAGACTCCCACTGACAGAAACACACGTCGCCAGGTATGAACACTCAAAAGATTACGATAGTCTCCGCGACGCAAATCAGGATGAAAATCGTGTCATGTGACCTCGCCTTACAGATGACTGCTGGGCTGGAGGGGTATGTACTCTCACACAGTTGCAAAACATGGTGTGTTCATGTGCAACTTTTTGGCTGAGACACAGCGACAAAAGGGAGTACAGCATGGGGCTCTTGGCTGCTAGTTGTCCGACGTTGGAGTGGTGTGTCCGGAACTTTACAGAGACGACAAATGATTGTTCCTGCCATGTTATGTGATTGTTATAAATAGAAAGAGCTGCAGTCTTGTGTGTTATATGTCACACTAGAGGCTGACACTGTTGTGTTACACATCATGCTGTCACCGCCTCTTTTGCTTGCTCTAAAATCACACAGTGAAGCAGCAATATTGTTTGTTTCTGTATTAAAAAAGCAAAGCCAGTATGATGAGGGGTCGTCGCTGCAGTCGTATCATTTCATTTCTTTGATGTTAGGACAATGCACATTAATCAACATTTCTGTAAATGTTAGCCAGCAGGATCGCTGTGAAAAATCAGCCGAGGAGTTTGTAAGTGACCGACAGTGTGCAGGAGTTTTGGTTCCCTCTGTCAGAAGCAAAGCTCTTATTGATTCTGTTCAAATCACAAACCATAAACCACGGCTGCAGCTTCAGTCTGCAGCCTCAGGACATAAAGACCTTCCCTCAGCTGAATGAGTTCTGACCAGCTCGTCAGCCTCTCCAACTATGTCAGACATATTTGACTCCGCCTTTAAGTTTGACAAATGAATGCAGCAGTAAAAGTCAGCTTTTTCCAACTCTGCACTATTTCCAAAATCAAGCCATTTCTCTCCCTCAAAGACCTGCAGACAGTCACCCACACTCTCATTTCCTCCTGTTTGGACCACTGTAACTTTCTGCACACTGGTATTAGTCAGTCCCCTGTGTCCCGCCTCCACGTGGTTCACAACGCCACCGTCAGGCTCCTCACACGTACACCTGTTTAGCCTCTCTGCACTGGTTTCCTGTAATGTTGTGTGCACACCTGGCATGAATAAAACACTTCGTGCAACTCAATTCACCCTTTGTCAAGACCCGCCCTCCTTGGTTACTGTTGCTGGGTTCAACAAAACTAGTCTTGCGGGGGTTCATTCCCATAGGAAATAATGGAAAATACCGGGAGATTTAACTTTCTCGTAATTCGAATTGAATTGATCATTCTGTCCAAAACACGGTGTCAGTGATAGAGAACAAACGTGGCAACAGTTGAGTGAACGGGCATTACATGACATATCTGAAAACTGGTGAAAATCGTTGTTTTGTCCCAATGTCTGACGGTAGCCATGGCCACTAACGTGAGCTGCCCCCCCCCCACGGTTACAAGTTTAACACCACAGTAATAGTTAGCTGACGTTATATAAATAGCAATGTTTTCCTCTACAAAGGCCTGCCCAACAGGTTAGCATAGCGAGCTAACAACAGTCTGTAGCTAGCATAACGTTGTTGGATCACATCACCTATTATAAAATAAATAAAAAATAAAAACTACTCCGGGAACACGTTCTGGATATCTCCAGTCACTGTTGCAGACACCCCAAGCACACCTTTTAATCATTTTAAAATAATATAACTCACTGATTTATCCGCGTTTGCCAGCTAGAAAGCTCTGTTGCTCCTGCTATGGGGAGGAGCACTCTGGTTGGTGGGTCAGCAGACCAATCAGAAAGCCAACAAAGGGTGAATTACATGTACACTCAAAATAAAGACATAATTAGACGTCACCTGGTCTCCGCGTTGGATGTGAATGATGCGAAATACGCGAATTAAGCGGCATGAATTAGCACAGTTAGCACAATTTTGCATTATACGCTTATTTGCTTGAGTTAAAAAATCTGAACTTCACTGACAAATTCACGCTATGATAGCCAATCAGCATTGAGATCCTCCAGGGAAGTATGACGCTGAGGACGTACAGGTGGAAGTTCATTCATCTGTTCAGCAATTTCACGAGCGTATGACGTGAGTTAACACAAAATATTCTAGCATTCAAATTCTTGCAAGTAACACGACATCGAAATTAGCATCGCCTTTGGTGTGAACACGACATAAAGTTCATAACTGATTTTAAGGCTCTCCTGTTTTTTAACAAAGCCCTGAATGGTTCGGCCCCGTCCGACATCGCAGACTTTCTAACCCTTTATTCTACCCCGAGGTCCCTCAGGTCAGCTGACCTCCTGGCTGTCCCACGCTCCAGGGGTGATCGTACCTTTGCTGTGTCGGCTCCCAAACTGTAGAACAGCATCCCCCTCACGATCAGATCTGCCCCCTCCACTGACACATTTAAGTCCAGACTCAAAACCTTCTTTTATTCATTAGTGTTTGAGGCCCCCTGACGTGGCTTCCTCTGATGTGTGTGTTGTGTCTCTGAATGTATGAGCCTGACCGTTTTGTTGCCTCTCGTGTCAACATGAGTTGTTTTTTAATGTGCTTCATAAATAAATCTGAGTTGAGTTTGAGAGTCGTATTTCCAAGCTGTTGGATTTATTGCCAGTGTTAAACAAACACACTCTTGTGTTTGACAGCAGGTGATTATCCCCTTCTGATTAGCCCCAATGGATCTAAATATCTCAAACATGATCAACAATCATCTGTCGTCTGGACTTTAGAAACTGAACTGATGTCACAAGTCTGAATTTCACCCCTCAGAACCAACGAGCCAAAAACCAAACTTAAAAATCACAATTATTTTATTTTATTTCAATAATATCTTTTGTATATTTAATCTCCTTACATCATAATCTCACACAACTAATTTCAAGTAGATTAGAAGATTAAATTGCTTACTTTTGAATTCATTGTGTTGCATCCAACAGGGAGGTTATGTTTTTGATTTTGGTTTGTTTGTCTGTCGGCAGGATTATGGAAAAATTACTGGCCTGATTTTCATGAAACTTGGCAGAAGGGTGTAGCGCAGGCCAAGGAACAACCCTGTTAAATTTTGGAGCTAATCCGAATCACGGGGTGGACACATGAATTATTTTTCACTTTCATTAGTATTGCTAGATTGTGCATTTGGCCTTGGCGGAGGTCTGCGCTCTCTCAGTGACCTCGTGGTTTCGATTGTGTTTGTCCTAAATCAGTAATCCTTGAAAAATACAATCAGCCTCGAGAAAGCCAAACATTATCGTAGCATTTAAACTCCTCTTTATGTCATTACAAACCTACTAAACTTCCAGAAACATTACTGAGGACACGACCTCGGTGTACTCAGGTAGTGAGGATCCTGTCAACGATGTCATATATTGTAAAGATAAATACGTCTCAGCTAAAAGAAACGTTCAAACAGAACTTTAAAGCAGGTTCACATCCACAGATTTTCCATTTAATTTTCATGTGAAAAAGGTAAAAAAAATAATGAAATTGGACTCAAAGAATCTCAAAGTTTTCTTCTCACAAATAACGACTTGTTGTAAAGTCTTCCACATCTTTGTTCTCAGAGTAGACGCCATTTTAAAGCCAAATTCTTCATATTACCTGTGGGTCATGCATGCAGTGTGTGTGTGTGTGTGTGTGTGTGTGTGTCTGTGTGTCTGTGTGCGTGCGTGCTCTCCCACGCCGCTGCTGCATATGCCGGCCTGGCATGAAGTGGAGCTGGCTGCCGACCATATTTGGGCGTAACGGGCGAGAATCCAGCAGACTAATTTGGGTCTGGCCGGGACGACACAGTTATTATTTTCCTCTGGACCATCAGGCAGAGGACACACAGCCATCTGCTGTACACACACACACACACACACACACACACGTCTCAATTAGATCACTAAGAGGGCAGCTGCAAGCATTGCCTGGTCTCATAAACAGACACACACACAAAAACATTTATATGTACATGAGCACACACACACACACACACACACATGCACACACACGCACGCACAGAGCGCTGTGTTGTTGGATCAACAGGGTGTTACGGAGAGACAGATTCTCCTGCTGTCTGCCTCTACAGAGAACGACAGGAGAGAGACAGGAAGGATGTTTTCATCCACCTGTTTCATGTGCATTTTAAATGAGCACATGAACACAAACAAAACAAAAAGCTGACGTACGATATCAAAATAAGAAGTCTGTAACCCTGTCGACCTTCTCAGTGCAGGGTGTGACGAAACACTCTGTGATTCTACGACACCTTTACCAACAGTCACGTACATTCCTCGGCCGCTGACTATTGAACACTATCGTACTTTATATTGTGAACTTTTGCCTGTGGTCCGTATTTTACACAGAACTGTAGCAGCTCTCCCACTTAAAAAATTCTATATGCTGTCTATACTTTTTTATACAGGGTTCCCACATATTTTCATAGACAAAATTTCAAAACTTTTCCATGACTTTTCAAGGACCCATTATCATTTTCTGTCTTGCCCCACTTGCCCGACATTCTTCAGACACATCAGATTCAAACTCTTCAACCATAATTTCGGTTAGCTGGCGTACATAAAGAGAGAGAAGAAACATGAGGAGAGAAATAAAGACACATACATGATGATAAACAAAACGTCACACATCAAGACATGCTCGTGCTACGTTATGTCAGATGAATTTGCCGATAGGTTACATTACATGGGAGGTTATCAATGGAAGATTACTGTAACAATTTTATTACCCACAACAAAAATCCACAACTTTCCCAAAACTTTCAAAGATTTTTACAAATTCCATGATTTTTCAAGGCCTGGAACTTGTGATTGTGGAATTTTTACCATGGTGGATGGGTCACAAAACCATGGACTTTCCCACAGGGATGTGTGTTCTGAACCATGTTGAACAGTTGTTCTCAAATGGTCAAACCACAGGGTCCAGATTTCTCCTCAGTCATTAGTTCAAGGTCCGCACAGTTCAATATATTCAGCATCATACTTGTTACGCCCACTTTGGACTGCGACCCAGTTGGTGTAGAATCATCAGATGATCAGGCTGTCCTCATGCCCGGTTTGTACTTTTTCCTATGAAAAGTAATACACCAAATGTGGACGTATGCCACATAATCATAGGCCAGTAATTCATGTATACCCCATGTATGTGGGAACTTTGGAGTCATGTGACCAGTGCACTGACGGCAGTGAAGAAGGAAGCAGTCCATTATGGAGGCAGGATGGGGATGGATCACAAAACACAGGACTTTTCCCAGAAGACCGGCATTCAGAAACATGTGAACTTTAAGTCATTTAAGATACATCCTCACCATGTTTCTTTTTCTAATCCAACTTTACTTACTTGCCTAAACCTAACCTCCACGACTTCACTACGTTAAGTACGTAACTTTACATTAAAGACCTAACATAATTCATGGGGTGCTAATTTCTAGGATATCATACAAACCGTTCTGTGAGGATACGTTCACAAAGTAAACAAATTCACTCATGTAGATATGGTGAAGTCAGTGGTGAGAAACAGCAATGAACTCCCATGATGCACCAGAGTTTCTGCAGCTTTTTTCACAACCTTCTTCAGTATATTCAACATCAGCTGATACAAACTGTAGAGTCTTTCAAAACCTCAAAAACGTTACATTAAGGGTGGACGAGGAGAACTTGTGAAGACGTGTGTTCCAGGCAACAACAATAGGTGCTTACCTTCACACAGGTACAACATCGTACGTCCCAACACATGGTCATGGACTGTCCACGCCTAGATACGTGACGTGCAAGGTAGCCTGGGTGCATTGGTTGTTGACGTTCTGGGACACCTTATCAGATTCTCTTCTTTCAAGATACA
Organism: Epinephelus lanceolatus; assembly: GCF_041903045.1. Lineage (NCBI taxonomy): Eukaryota > Metazoa > Chordata > Actinopteri > Perciformes > Serranidae > Epinephelus > Epinephelus lanceolatus. Next base: position 40,894,515 of record NC_135748.1, read on the forward strand.
CTTCTGTTTTCACAGGAAATTTAACTCTAACATACAGTCTCTTTCAAAATAAAAGTACTACGTCAGTACAGCACTGCTAATTGGTGTTCTTTTCCTTCAGCAACAAACACAAGTGGTTATGTTTAGGAAAAAAACAACAGGGTTTGGGTTTAGAATCTTACAGGACAAGAACACTGCTCACTTGGGTGAAAGTGTTTGTTGGACCCATCCGCAACCCTCCTGCCGCCTCATGCAGACTTTTGCAGCCTTAACTTTCATCTTTGTCCTGCTGTGCTTCCCCCTGAAGCTGCCAGGCACCGTGAAACTACAATGGCAACTGGCTGTGTATCATACCGACGTTAAAAGAAGCTTTTTTTCGTTGATTTCTAATGCTGCAAATCACTGCCCAAGCATCTGATTTGGACAACTTTGGAGTGAGACCATACTCTATGTCCATAATTCATCTCAGGTAAGTTTCCATTCATCAGTTTCAGTTTCAACACGTGACAAACTCTTCATGCTGCTGCACTTAACACAGTCAAAGAAACTGTTTACCTCCCCCTTCACAGACCTGCTGCTACAAACTGTGTTTTCCTGCTCTAGTGCACCACCCTGTGTACAAACAACATAACTGCATCTGTTAACATGTAGTCAACATGAGTTAAACATGAAACAAAACATACAAAGAATGTTACACAACACAAACTGATTCACATTGTAAAGCCAACTGTTTGGGCATTGACTGGACAGAGGAGAAGGTTAATTGTTGGTTTTTAAAGTCCTGAAGTCTCTCGATGTTTTTGTATTTAAACTGAGAAAGTTGCCAATAAAGAGCTGATTAAACACTCAGAGACAGAGCGCCATAACAAACTGCTCAAACTGCTCGTCAACTTTTTACTGCAACGAATTAAAATTCAAAAACGGAGAGAAAGTTTAAAAAAAAAGAAGAGTGCATGTTGGAGTTGGGGGGGGGGGGGGGGGGCCTTTACTCAGCGGCTGTGTTTAATTACAGCTCCGCTCTTTGTTAATGACTCTATTAACGGCCTGTTTGATTGGCCGGCCACGTCCGCTGTCTCCCCGACGAGACGGCAAAGAAACGAGTTAAACCGGCAAATCCTCTTTACACATAAATCTGCCTGAAGATTGTTTCAGCGCCGGCCACCGAGCGAGAAAATTCATAACCTCGTCAATTTGTCAAAAGGCTTTAAAAAAAAAAATCTCCCCACCCCCCTTCACCCCCCCTCACCTCCCCGCCACCCAGCCATTTTTCCTGCTGCACGCAACGATCTAATTAAAGTTGAAAAATAATTAGCGATATATTTTCCTTCCTTAAAAAAAAGAGCAGTGCGGAGAGGGAAGGGCAGTGATTAAAGCAGAAGAGGAGGAAGGAAGAGCAATTAAGAGGATGGAGGTTGACGAACTCTGTGTACACATGTAGGATTACAGGGTGAGACTCGTACAAGGCAAAGACAAGCCCAATCTCTCCCTCTCTCTCTGTCTTTCACTTTTTTTTTTTAAATCGGCGTGCCACTTCTTCAGCAGCTGATAAAAGCCGAGAGAACAAGATAACCAGCTCAGCGGAGCTGGCGGAAAAGCTTAGGGGACCCAATTTGACAATTAATCAATTATTTGATAGAAATCATCAATCAATCTTGGTGGGGGAATTAATCCAGGAGGAGGGGGGGTGGGGGAGGGGTGGAGAGAGATAGAGAGACAGTGACAGAGAGAGAGAGGGGGAGAGTGATGTGCCTTCCTCTTTAATTTGGTAAACTGATTGGCCTTTTTTCCTCGCTCCCATATCTGAGAGCTTCCGATATCTAATTCACAGAGACAAGGAGTTCACATTAAACTAATGGAGGGAGAGACACAGAGACACAGAGAGACACAGAGACACAGAGAGACACAGAGAAGGAAAGAGACCTAATGCATGTCGGTAAATATGAGTTCCTCTCCAGAAAACAAAGTTCAGCTCAGCTCACAGATTGCACAGTGGATAACAGTCTGAACATCACACAGAGTTCTGTCGGCTACATGTGTTACTAAAACGATCATGATGTAAAGTAGCAGTGACCTCCATACAAACTCATTTCGCAAACGCATTTCCTATGCCAAACAAAAAAATGTATAAGGGGTGCCTGGTGGCTTAGTGGACAGAGCAGGCATCCCATCCATAAGGGCAATGTCCTTGCCCCTGCAGCCGTGGGTTCAATTCCAGCCTGTGGCCCTGCGTGTCATTTTAAACAGATTAAATCCAACATTTAACCCAAAACACTAGTCAGACAATAGGATGTGATCCCCCACAGTGATTCACACAAAATTACAATCTCTGTGTGGTGGTATCTGACGAGGGAGGGTGGGGTGGACAACCTTCTATCTATTTGTTGGCTGCATGTCTTTGTGTCGGTCTGTGTTCCTGCTCTAAATTTGGAGGCTTTTTACAAGTCCATGGTACCTTGGAAATCCAGAGTTCTCGCGAGAGCACAATTTGAATTTGCTCAGCGAGTCACTCTGGCAATCAGTAATGATGCTCATTACCCATGCCGTTGGAGCCGAGCTGCACCAATCACATCGGTGTATCTGATATAGGCGGGCCAGAGGCGAGCTAAACAGATGACGACAGCGCTGCGACGACGAAGTCCGGAATCAGTCAGTAAACGTTGCAAGATGGCTACGGATGAACACCAGTTGTTTGAAACAGCTTTGGCCGCTACAATGAAGGAGTTAGACTTGGCTTTTTCTCTAAAAGAGGAACAGAAGACGGTGCTCGAATCTTTTCTTTGCAAGAAGGACGTTTTTGCTGTTTTGCCGACCGGATACGGCAAGAGTCTAATCTACCAGTTAGCTCCACTGGTAGTTAAGCTCTGGATACGTCACCCCGTGTATTGTTCTGATTGGTCGTAGTGTTATCCAATTGCATGCAGTGATATTTTCAAATGCACGCTTGGTGCCGCCCCTCAAGTTGCATTACTCATAGCCAGACCCTAAATCTGTCTAGATTTGGGTCTGGATTTCCAGGCTAAGTCCAAGGTGGAACTCTTTTTTCCCGTTCAGCAGTTTTGAGTTGTGGGGCCCCAAAATGACGTCACACACTTCATTTATGCACTGAATGTTAAGTTATGGAGGTAACAGTAAAGTTACTGTGGTTAGGAGGAAAAAAACACAGTGAGTGACCTGGGGAAAGTCTTGTGTTGGGAGAATTTCAGACCATCTACCACCCCAACCTGCCTCCTCAATGGACCACCTTCTTCTTTACTTCCATCAGCGCACTGGTCATGTGATCACAGTATTCCCACACACATGGGTTTTACATGAACTACTGGCTCATGGTGCATTACTTTTCATAGGAAAACGTACAACCAGTTCATGAGGACAGCCTGATCATCTGCTTTTTGTTTTATGGCAGATTGTAACCTTTGGTTCTGAGTTTGCATCTTGCCACCACCTTCTTTCTATCGGGTATTGTTGGGTTAATGATGCTTGGAGTTCATCAAACTAAAAGTCATCTGATACTTTCATGTTTTTACACGGCGGGGGTAAATGCAAAAGAGTTGTCAAAGTCATATGCTGACCAACAGCCAGTTTACACACACTCATGAACGCCACTGCAAATGTCCACAGTTAAGTACCTGACAGGTACCTCTCAAAGTGCCACCTGAATGTAGCCCCATGGTGTTGATGATTGGCTCGTTCATCTGTGCTACTACCAGCCTCTTCCCCTTTCACCTCCTTTTAGAAAACACCAGCAGCAAAAGCAGCCGCCATACTTGACAAAAGCACAAACAAGTATTGCAAGGCCTGAAGAGATGAGAGGTCAACGTATGCATCCATGTTTGCAGACAGCACATGAGTCTGCAGAGGAGATGGTGTCTGACTGATTCAGCTCATTCACAATGAAAGCTCTGAATATTATATGACCCTTTAACAATGACGACATCATGTGTGAAACCAGTTGACAGCTACGTTTCAGATGTCCAGAAACAATACCAAACTGCAAGTGTCAAAATTAAAATCATAAAGACACACTGTTCTTCAACATGACACTAACACAGTACATCACTTCTTTACCTTCCTCTGTTCATTAACACATATTAGCAGTTTGCACACAAGCCGACACAAGCTATGAGGTAAACAGGGAGATGTGACGATTTAAATCCCTTTTAATTCAGCAACGTGCACACACACACACACACACACACACAGCTTGTCAATACCGACTTATTAGCGCCTCCAAGGTCGATGTGTCGACCTTCAGGATGGACGCCTGTCTCTATTAACAGGAACTGGTGGAGAGTGAACCAATTGAGACGCAGAACTCGTTACCAAGCTGACAAAGTACAATGAAGTGTCCCCGGCACACACACACACACACACACACACACACACACACAGCAATAAAATATGCGTCGTCGCTCGCTGCACAAATCAACAACCGTCCGACGAACTGATGAGATTTGAAATGAGCCTTAATTTGTTGGGAATTGTCTTTGGTAATGAGGGCTGGAGAGAGAGACAGAGGAGACAGACGGAGAGAGAGACAGACAATCAGAAGAAGAGACAAACAGAGGGAGACGGAGAGGAAGACAGACAGACCCGAGGCTCTGCAAGAACCAAGTGAGTGAGAAGCCAAAATATTGTCTCTGAACTGTGAGAAGCTTCATTTGTGTTTCTGTGCAGACAAACAGTGACATCACAGACAGACAGTCAGACACACAGGTGTTTGACTTACCTGCGACAGTCCCAGGTAGATGGAGACGGTCTCAGAGATGTAGAGGAAGCGTCCCTCCTTGTTTAGTGCAAATACAAACCCGTCCAGAGACTGAGGACAGACAAAAACAGAGGACAGAGAGGGGAGTTTAAGTCACTTCATATATTTTACAGTGAAGACAGTTTCCTGTTGTAAAACTCACATGTCCAAGGTCACTAAGGATGACCTTTACCTGACCTTCATTAGAAAATCCTCTCACTGAGAGCTCCACATTTACCAGTTGCAACAATAAAGTGACAAACACATTATCAATTCATTTATTTTCTGTCACTGCTTATCCTGTTGGGGGTCACGGGGGGTTAGAACCAGGAACCCTCTTGCTGTGAGGCAACAATACTAACCATGAACACATTAATGCTTCAATAATTATAATCCAACAATATCATGTTTATTCTTTTGACACGAGACTTTCTGCATAATGAGTACTTGTACTTTTTGTACTTTGAGTCTATTTTGATGCTGATACTTTAAACAATAAATAAGAAACTTTATTTGTATCGCACTTTTTAAAACACCGTTACAAAGTGCTTAATGGGACAGATAAAATAGTATACACTATTAAGACAAAAACATCAGTAACATACATAAAAAAAATAACCATTGAACGCAGGCTAAAAAGAAAAAGATCGTCTTCCAACACTGCTATTAAATCTTAAGCCCCGCTTCCACCGAGCACTCCAGTTCAGTTCACTTTGGTACACATTGTTTTTCTGTTCCCACTGTGAGAAGTTGTGGATGGTACCAACAGAAGTGTTCCATGCTGTCCCCATGTTTGGTCCCCCCTCTGTTGGGGTACCTAGCACACAGATCTGGTACTAAAAGGTAGAGCTGTGAACACTGCAGTCTGATTGGTCAGTAGAGGACGGACACTAACTTCATTCACTGGGCCGACTGCCGGCAACTTTTAAGGTGGAACTTAACTTGTAATGTTACTCAATGCATGAGTTGATGACGTGAATCCATCAGCACACCTTAAATTTCACTGTGACAACTTTGACCATCACTTTAGTTTTTATATGACACACACTTTTAGTAATGACTTTAAAAATATAGATTAATTTGGAGCGGATTATGTGAAGGTCATATATTCTAATCCTCACTTCCTGTGGGCTACAGCAACACTAAACCCCTGAGCTTGCCTGAGAAGGACTAAATGCACAAAGCTGCTATTTTTAAATATCCCATGGAGAGAGACTCTCACTGCAGCCTGTTCTATTTTGTTGTGAAAATGTGGGCGTGCAGCCTCGTTCTGTGGACGATAAACCAGGTGCAGACTTCCATCTGTGTCACCGCTGATGAGGAAATACAGCGAGTGCTGGACGGAGCAGTGAGTGACAACAACCCCGCCCACATTTAAGAGGACTGTCTGTGATGGAAACACTAAACAGACCTATGGTAGTTGGAATGTATCCTTCAGCAGTACTGCACAAAGGGTTTGTGTCTTGTACCATCAGATATATGGAAAGGTAAGTCTGTCTGCGCACATACACACACACACACACACACACACACACACACATCTAGGTGTGTCTAATGGTGTATTTATTCGAAGATCACGGCGGAACACTCGACTTCAGCAGCGAAGCGCGCGCGCACACACACACACACACACACACACACACACAGACCAGAGTGTGTCTAATGCTGTGGTTATGTGAAGATCATGGCAGAACACTCGACTCCTTGAGCACAATACACTGATTCAAACACACACACTCACATACAAAGGCATTAATACTCCCGAGGTCAGCCAGGTTAATTACATGTGGTTCCCTACTGTTGCTGCTGATACACCAGGTCTGTGTGCATGAGTGTGTGTGTGTGTGTGTGTGTGTGTGTGTTGTATCAACGCTGAATATATGTGTATGACTGTATCTCTGTTATTAATATTACTTGTTTGCATGCATGTGTGAGAGAGAGCGAGACAGGGAATAGAGAGACAGAGACATAAAATGGCAACTGAAAAGGCCAATTAAATATCTCTGAACATAACATGAATGTAATATATATATATATGGCTATATAATAATATATTATTATTGGGGGTGTTACAATACACGTATTTGAATTGAACTTATTTGAATTGAATTATTTTTGGGCTCATTTTAGGGCCTTTATCAAAGTGCAGCTGGAGAGAGGCAATAAAGTGCGTAAAGAAAGGAAGAATGGCACACAACAAAGGGCCAAAGGTTAGAAGTGAACTATGGCTGCTACTTGGGGCACACTCAACCAGGTGAGCTTGAGGTCCGACACATTCTCTAACCTCGTCACATATCAGCGTTTGGTCATGGACTTTCCACGTCCACATATGACTTCCAAGGTACCCTAGGTGTGTTGGTTGTTGACGTTCTGGGACGCCGTGTCAACTTCAGCCTGTTACATGCATTGTCTGTTTTCAAAATACACTTCCGTTTTCACAGGTGATTCCTCTACTAGTGACAGTAGCTGTGTTTCCATCCAAAAGTGATTTGAATCATTGGGAAATGCGCATCAAAACAAATACGAATCCTGTGTGTTTCCATTAAATGTACGGACTTTGGTGAAAACTACGAACTCGCGCGAGTTTTCCGCAGAACCGGAAACAAAACAAGTCTCGCATTCTTCTTCTTCTATGTTTTCTGGCGGTTGGCAACCAGCTTGTAAATGCAGTGTGGATATCACCATGGAGAGAGGTGCGCTACGTCAGACTTAATTCAAACAGAACTGTTTCCATCCCCCGTTTTGCGAATCAACATTTTTTTGAATCAACCAATAGCTTAGCTACTGATAGCTCCTGGGGAAAACAAAAGTGCTATCTTCTTCCTGTTTTGATTGGCCAGTGTTTGATGCACTTCCTTTCATCTGTAAATAGAGCCTTGATTTTCCCAGGGGAGATCGCACCAAATGGCAGACAGAACTGAAAAATGAAAGTGCGCCTTGTGGGGAACCAATCTAAATACCGATTTATTCTATAACCATTATAATATGCAATCAACATGTACTGTAAAAAGGTAAAGCAAAAAAAAAAAAAGTGTCTTTTTCCGCTTTAATTGAGTCGTCTTTGGATGAAATGGAGAATGTCTCATGTCTCATACTCAGAAAGTTCTGTTTGGTTTTGACCTTTAACCTCTGAGGCCTTTAATGATATATCTGTGTTTATACAAATATATGTGTGTGTGTGTGTGTGTGCGCTGCTGCTCCTCTGCCTGTGTCCGTTTAGTCTGCCCTCTCAGATGATGAAATGCTAATGAGATGTTAATCGTCAGTGAGCCTCATCAATGTCCATCCATGCTGGGTTCCTCATTAACACACACCCTGACTCATACCGTTTGTGTGTGTGACTACGTGTGTGACAATGTGTGTGTGTGTGTGTGTGTGTGTGTGTGCGTGTGTGTGTTAGCTGGGTGTTTGTGTTTGTTACGTGTACACAGGCTTGTATCTGTGTGTGTTGTTAAGTTCAGGTCCAGATTGCTGCTCTCCATGTTGTCGCCCTTCACATGAAATGTCTTTGTCCTCCAACAAGTCTATTATCCTCAGATGACATTTAAGACCATTTAAAGGTAATACTGATGCTAACTAGCTTAGCACGGGATGTTCTGTGATATTATGGGGATTGCGGATAAAAATCTAGTGAATAAAAAGTTAGCTAAAATAAATGACACGTGTCTGAAAGTGTTAACAGGTGTCCCAACTTTTTATTTGTCATAAGAGCCACGGTGGTGTTTGCACGTACTTATGGAGTTGGAGTTATGTCCATGTAACTGCTGTTATTGTGTGTTTTATAACTGAATAGTAGACTACCGGGATGCAACTAGCGTGTGTATGTTCCTTCATTTAATGTGATAGAGAGCGACACTCATGGTGAGCAGTAGGTTCACAGACAGGGACGTCTTTGTTGGATGTGTATGAGTGAAAATCAGATATTGGACGAAAGGGCAACCCAAAAACGTAACGCCTTCAGACATGCTGTGTCACTACATGGTGGAATCTTCTCTTAACCTGTCTTTAAAACCTTCTGTTTTCCTGAATATTGTTCTGAATCTTCCACGACGGAGGCTGCTGAGGTTTCTTGGAATATTATGACACAACCACTAAGCCCCTGCAGGTCATGGATTACCTGTTGCCCCTTTAAAAGTACCACAACACAACAGCGGAGATGTGGCTGAGATGTGGAGATAATCACAACCTGTGTTTTTCTTTTTACAGTTTTATCATCTCGTCTGATTGAGGTCCAGGTTTAGCAACAAGCAGCTCCAGGTGAAGGGAAGCAAATCTGCGCGTTTCAGAGGGATTAAAAACGGATTAATTAGAATTGGAAAGCGAGTTGAAAGGTGGAAGTGTGTGCGTGTGTGTGTGTGTGTGTGTGTGTGTGTGTGTGTGTGTGTGTGTAAATTATGCTGATATGACGCTGATGTAAACACTCTCACACACACACACACACACACACACACACACTCAGTCATAGATGTGCTGTAAACAAACATAACCTTGCTGACTGCTTCGTTAAATCCCAGGTTGCCTCCCGGAGGTTAAACAGGCCTCAGATTATTAGAGCAGCAGCTCCAACCGCAGCTCACAGCCGACATTGTTTTCTGCCGCCTGTTTGTCTTTTCTGCCTCTTTCGGTTTACACCAGGAATTATGTACGAGGTCGGTGGGGTCTCGAAAGGTCAGTGAAAGGTTGTAAGAAGCACAAAGGTCGGTGTAACACTCAGAGAACAATATTCAAGCCTCAGTAACTGACATTTTCTGCAGCAGCAAGAACAGAAAACACCCAAACAACACTGACACACCTTCAGCTGCCTTTTCACTGAGCAGGTTCAAACTATGAATTCAAATCATGTGTGTATTTTCAGTGCATCTCATCTCAACATGGCAAATATTGTAGCTTTGTCAGTGCCGTTCTTATCTATATACTACGCGTTACGCATCTTTCTGAATTTGTTGTTGACAGTACAGGATGGCTTGTCATTTTATGCCTGTTAAGCTCAGTTCAGACCAAAGATTCGCAACGAGATGAGTTGAAACAGGCAACTACTTGCAATGCTGCAGGTTCACAGGAAGTGACCACCATGAGACGGTGTATCACCTCTAGTCAACAACTCTCTGTGCTTCTGTTCTGTAACGTTGACAGGAAGTGACCACCATGAGACGGTGTATCATCTCTGGTCAACAGGTATGTTGGACCCATCCACCACCCCTCCTGCACACTCTATAGGGACTTTCTAGCTCCTTATATTACGCTGTTACCAGCAACTTTTCAAACTGAAGTCATCCAGGGGAATATCATACTGCCTCGACAGGTGATGTCTGGCCTAATGGTGGCATATTATAACACTGCAAAAGGTTTTGTCTGGCTGCATCGCCATTCACCCATTCACATACACATTAACACACTGATGGCCAAGGCTGCCATACAAGGTGCAACCTACTACTTAGTAACCATTCACATGCACTGACACACCGATGGAACAGCCATCAGGAGCAATTCAGGCTTCAGTATCTTGCACAAGGATACTTTGACATGAGGACTGGAGGAGCCAGGGGTTGAACCACTGATCTTCCGATTAGTGGACAACCCGATTAGGTTCATTTTGTCTACTCAGTTAAATAGTAAGAGAGTTTTTCCTTTTTTCAGACAAAGAGATCTCACCTTATATTTAATGTTTTAATATTAAAAGAAATATAATATAGATTTCCCTAACATTAGAACATCTGGTTTTAAATCAGGCACTGGCCCAAAACTCCTGCAGGGGGTTGGGCTCAAACAGAAACTGTGCAGGTTTGGGCTTGAGTTTTTAGGTCCGAGTTCTAAATCCGAGTCGCTCCGATGGACTCGAGCCAAATCTGAGCTTCATCAGAGACTGATTTGATCCCAACCTCAGCCTTATCCAAAAAGCAAACAGACAAAACCAACCAATCTCCCAACAGTAAAACGCTTCCATATTTATATCCATACAAATGTTAAACTAAACCCAACCTTATCGTACGCACAGGCAAATATTCCCAGGCCCTGAATTGTCAAGTTGTCACTAAAACCAGACCCACACAGTGGGACCAATGGAGCAAGAATAAACAGTAGAACCAGTAGAAGCAATGAAACCAGTAGATCCAGTATCAGCTGACCTCAGCCTGTTAGGTGGGATATTGTTTTTCATGCCCTTTGTTGTTTTTTCACTTGTATTTGCATATTAATAACACGTACAGACACACTGGGACTTTAGATTGGTCCGTGTGTGTGTGTGTGTGTGTGTGTGTGTGTGTGTGTGCAGTAACGTGTGACCATGTGCTCAAATGTTTGCATGTATCACCATATGCGTGTGTGTGTGTGTGTGTGTGTGTGTGTGTGTGAGAGGCAGACAGACCAATGATGGCACTCAGACACACACACACACACACACACACAGAAAATGAGGAAACAATGCAAACAGACACGCACACACACAAAGTGGAACAAATGGACACAGCAGAAGTCATGCACCAACACACACACACACACACACACACACGCAGAGTCACTGTCTCTATCTCTTCTCCTCCGTCTCTCCCAAACTCACACACACACATATATGAACACACACCCCGTGGCAGCGGCCTGTGCGTGTGTGTGTGTGTGTGTGTCTTTATGAAATCACAGAGGGTCTGACCGCCTCATAGTAATTATGCTAATTGCCTGGATGCCCTTGCCTTTATTTATGCGCGGCTGCTAAGATAAATAAAAGGAAATTGCTTTGGATCTAACTGTATTCATTTCAGCATGCTAACTAGAACGCTAACGCCGCTCCCTGCGTCTGTGTGTGTGTGTGTGTGTGTGTGTGTGTGTGTGCGCGGAGGGGGCGAGGCACAGATTTGTTTACCCTTCACAAATTCTGCAGGTAATTGCAATTTTGATTGTACATTTATTTATTTTATTCTGTGTGTGGACGGTTTGTAATGATGTGTTTGGGTGTGTGTATGTGTGGCAATGAGGTGGAGGGTTAGTGTATGTGTCAGTGTGTGTGTGTGTGTGTGTGTGTGTGTGTGTGTGTACGCTTCCTGTCTCTCAGTCCTCTGTCATAATGAAATGTTTTGTTCTATTAACCAGAATATAACAGTCTGAGAGCCGCAGACTGTTCTACCTCTCAACAAAACAACTGCCAAGTTTTTACTTGAAAATATTATTAATCTAACATTAACAATGATGTAATTAAAGGGATTTATATTTAAGACTATAATTAATGCATTCATAAATGATTTCAATAGCTAAAGTATTCGGGTCATTAACTGGTCAGTTGCTTGATCTTGAAGATGTCAACAAAACATAGAAATGTCTCAGAGTCATCAGGTCGACAAACTGCTTGCGTTAATCCATCGGCACTCACCTACACTCACCTACACTCACCTACACTCACCTACACTCACCTACAAACCTATATATACTTAGTTACTATCACAAAAGACAAAGCCGACTTAGAACGTGTGTCCACATAGCATTTTCCTTCTTTAGAAAAGCAGTGGCAGGGCACTTTTTTTAAGGACGTGCTATGCATGTGTGTTTCTATAGCCTCTTTTATACCGCCGGTTCAAGGTGGGAGTATCCAACATGTTCTCATCCCAAGTCGTCACATGTAGCTACTTTGTCGGTGGACTTTCATGTCTACATATTTCATGCTAGATATCCTTTAGCGTCTGCTGTTGATGTTCCTGAATGGGACGTCAGCAAAAGCACATGGTTAGGTTCAGAAAAAAAATAATACGGGAAGCAAACACCAGGCTCCTGGGTGAAAGTCCAGGGTTTGTTGGACCCATCCACCTCCCCTCACATCCTTATGTTGTTGTTACCAGCAGTGTTTCAAACAGGCGGATCATACCACCACAAAAAGCAGCTTCTGGCGTCTGTATCTGATGCTGAAATCGCTGACAAAGCAGCAGTATTTGATGACTTTAGAAAGAGAACGGGTTGGAATATTGCGCCGCCATGCCACCTCCCCGTTCTGAGTATAAGGTATGATCACGGAATGGGAGACAGAGTCATCTCGCCTCTGAGCCAGGCATGGAGGTAATAACAGCACTGAAATGGCCTCTGTATGAATGGGACAGCCAGCAGGACGGGATCATGGGATCAGGTGTGATGTTTTCATGACATGTTATGCATGCACTCCACCTAAGGAGATTTTAAGTACCTGTTAGCAGCTAACTCAAAGAAGAAGAAGAGTGTCTGAAAATGTCCACAAATTGTGAACAGTGAATTCTGAACAGAGGATGAGATCAGATGCTATATAATAGGAATGGTACATGAATGTTTCTGCTACGTTAATGCCATTGTTATTTTTTATGAAGCGCTGCCGACACATTATATGTCACACTAGAGGCCGATGCGCTTGTGTTGCACATCATACCCGTCATGCCTCTTTTGGTTCAGCGATGCTGGCATGCTGTCTAAAATCACACTTGGTTCAGTGTAAAAATGCAAAGGTGGCAGTGGTGTAGTGGAGAGTATACACAGCTATACAGAGTATATCCACTTCTTTCTCTGTCTGCTTAGAGTATACCTACCTATCAGCCAAACAGCAACTGGAATATATAGGAGAGTATTCCCACTTCCTCCTCAGTAACCAACCCATCTACCTAGTCGTGCACCCACCTCATCACCTACCACTTCACTGCTGACAGGCAGCATAAAGAAAGGAGGTCTTGACAACCCAATAGCACTCTAAGTAAAAAGATCTTTTGAAAACAATATCTTGACATTAACCTTAGCGAGGGAGCTAACAAAACACTACATTAACAGAGGGTTGGCTACACAGTCAACACCAAGCTTACAAAGCAAACGGTGATAAAAGCACAACACTCATCAGCAAGATCCAGTGACCACCAGCAGACCTGCCCCCAAAAAATGAGCTTTTCTGTCTTTGTTGTGACAGTAGCCCAATTAATGAAGTGGCAGTGACATCATCAGCGCCTTACGGAGAAGTTTAGAGACTGTCAAGTAGAAGCGACTACAGGAAAACGCAGAGCGCTCTGATAAAAGACGCTAGGCAATGCACATTTTCTTTAGGTAGCTGCATGCAGCCGCATACACTCTCCTCATTGGGAACAATTCAAGTTAAGTTAGCGATTAGCTACCTATGAAGTATTAGGTTAAAAGTGATGTGGTTAAGGTTAGGATAAGGGTAACTGGATGGCTACCTCTCGTTACTAATAAAGTGAATCATATCTTTATGTACAATGAATCCTATTGGTGCATTTGTCTTGTGCAAGTGGTGGGCACAGTTTGTTGGATGTGTCATGTGCGCTACTAATGGAATGCGTCTGCAGCTATACATGTCTCGAATTATCAGCACAGGTCTCTTCTTCTACAAAACAAGGTGCTGCTAACTACGGTGTCTGATGTGAAAAGCACAAATGACTCCATCCAGAGCCAGTGTTTGATTTGTTCATTTTGGGCTGCTGTGGACAGCCACCCTCAAAAACTGACCCAACTTTGTCTACTGCTAAATACTACAATATATATATGGTTGAAACTTCTGGAAAAAGGTGTCAAATGGAGGCTTCTTTTTGCCAAAGAATGAATCAGTTCTGAGATGTGGTTTCAGTATTATTCTTTACTGACGAATAGGGCTGTCAACGAATATTCTAAATTCGAATTTAAATTCGAAAAAAAATGGACCTTTGAATGTGAAAATTGATATTCAATTGTGGAGAGAAAAAAAAACACCACCGCAACTGTCCTCTTTGCGAGTAGACGTTGGCATCAGACGTGCATTTCTCCAGCCTGGTCGACAAGCGGTTCTGCTCTCAGCTGTTGTCTCCGTCACTCGGCTTGACACATTCACTCGCGGCTTGCGCAGAAAATAGACCAGACGCCGAAACGATCGCTGCAGGGCGCAAGCCGGTCACGGTCCGGTGCTTCGAGGCTATTCGCAGCGCTTCCGCGGGCGGTGTGGCCACGGGTCAGAGAGGGGGGGCGGGCGAGAGGTCCGCGGTCGTTTATAACGTAATGTTATAGATAATTGTTTTATGTGTTTTAATGTGTAGGTATGTAAATGTTTTCAAAGACGTTTATGTTGAAATAAAAATACCTACAAGTAGTTACGTTTCCTTGTATTAATACATATACGTGTATGTTTCCTTGTATTAGTTTGCACTCTTGTGGACATAATGCGGAAAGCACGACTCATTCTCTCAGTATAAAGAGTGACGTCAGTGGGTCTTTTAGTTTGTCCAACAGTTTAGTCCAGAGTGAGACATCTCAACAACAGCTAGCTTCAGACTGTATTCCTGCTCCCCAGAGGATGAACCATTTTACATTTAAATGACCCTGTGACCTTTCCTGAAGCGCCACCATCAGGACAAACATGCTGGAACACACACACACAGACCTGCACACACACACACACACACACACACACACACACACACACACACACACTTAAAGAAATCTGTAAGTAGTAGTAGGAGTAGAAAGAAAGATATGCGCACACACACACACACACACTTAGAGGCACATACAGAGCTAAATGTTGGACCTCAGACAGTAAAAGAAATAATTAACAACACACACACCACACACACCTGCACACACCTACACACACACGCACAAACGTCTAAATCTGGGCGTTCAGACAGTAAAAGAAAGAATTGCAATTGATTAGTGAGCGCTGCTGAATGGTTCGCTCCCTCTGCTTCCCACCTCCTGCAGATTACTGCATCGATCGGCCTCACACACTCACACACACACACACATATGTACACGTATACGCATATACACACACACACACACACACACACACACACACAACAGATGAGGCCATCTTTTAACCATTCAGAACGAGCGGTTTAAATGTTACTGTCTAGCTCTCTGCCTCTTAATGACAAATAGAAAAACAGACTGTGTGTGTGTGTGTGTGTGTGTGTGTGTGTGTGTTTGAGACAGAGAGAGAGAGAGAGGGAGAACAAATGAATTGTAAAAAGGACAGAAAATAAGGGGAGTTGTGATATATAGGAAAACGACAAATAAAGAAATCAAGAAACAAAGAGAACGGGAGAGAGGGAGGATGAATTGATTAAAAGGGAATGGAGAGAAAAAGAGAAGATCAATGGAGGGAGCACGAGGAGAAACATTGGAAAACAAAGAGAAAGAGAAAAAGTAACAAAAATAATAACAGAGAGAGAGAAACACAGAAATGGATATGAATTCTAAAAAGGATACACACATGGACTAAAGTACGTGGATAATCAGTGATCAGGTCTGACTCACGGTCGGTGTTTCAGTTTATTTTACAGGTGTTGGATGGAGATAAGATCAGGACTCTGTGCAGACCAGTCAAGTTCTTTCACACCAAACGAGAAGATTATTTGAGCTCCTTTCAACTGCACAAATTTGACGAAACATGTCGTAAAGTGTATCACCGGTTTTGTTTTTGCCTCCACTCTGAGGATGGGTTTCTGGAGATAAATAGCCTTGTTGGCAGTGCTGCAGATTGTGATTGGTTGAGCAGATGTGGTGTCAACAGTCACAGCAACAGATACCACTATTTGAATATGGTGTCTGTGTGGAGCAGGACAACCAGTCCTTTAAAAAAGAACAACAGGGTACAAATCCACATGTCCAGGCCTTTATTACTGTAGTCTGCTCTGTTGCCAGAAAAAAAAAATGGCAATGTACGTTTTGCCATCCATCCATCTCCAACCGCTTATCGGAAGCTGGGTCGCGGGGGCAGCAGGCTGAGCAAAGTAGAGAGACGTCCCTCTCCTGAGTGACGCTTTCCAGCTCCTCCTGGGGGATCCTGAGGTGCTCCCAGGCCAGATGAGATATATAATCCGTCCAGCATGTTCTGGATCTACCCCGGGGCCTCCTACAAGTGGGACGTGTCTGGTACACCACTAACGGGGGGCGCCCAGGAGGATCCTGATCAACTGCCTGAACCACCTCAACTGACCCCTTTCAATGCGAAGATGCTGCAGCTCTCGCTTTCTGAGGAAAGTTAAATTCAGCTGCTTGTATCAGTGATTTCCGCAAGCTCATGACCATATGTGAGGGCTGGGACATAGATAGACCAGTAAGTCGAAAGCTTCGCCTTCCAGCTCAGTTCCTTCTTCACCACAATGGTCCGGCACAGTGCCTTCATCATCGCGCCAAACTGCCGATCTATCTCATGCTCCATTCTACCCTCACTTGTGAACAAGACCCCAAGATACTTGAACTTCTCACTTGGGGCAGTAACTCTCTCTCAACCCAGAGGGGGCAGTCCACTGTTTTCCGGCAGAGGACCATGACCTCGGATGTGGAGATGCTGATGCGCATCTCCTGACCGCATTACAATTGCCCAAGTGCATGCTGGAGGTCACAGTGTGATGAAGCCAACAGAACCACATCATCTGCAAAAAGCAGAGATGCATTTCTGAGGTCCCCAAACTGGACCCCTTCCTTCCCCCAGCTGTGCCTTGAGATCCTGTCCATGAATATCACAAACAGCTTCAGAGCCAAGGGACAATCCTGGCGGAGGCCCAACCCACTGAGAACGTGTTTGACTTTGTGCATTTCTGCAAACAACAAATACATTTCATTTGTACACTTAATACGTATCATCGTAGAGAGTGACTGCGTGACACAGTTGCAGACCACTAGAGACCACTGTTTGAGACCCCAAAACGTACGTGTTTTTTTGGGAAACCAACCAGTCCCAGCTGTGTTCTGGATTCTATGCTCACATAACCATGAAACTAAATCAATGATAATATCACAAGGAAGAATCTGGAAGCGGAGCCACAAGTCAGTTATGGGAAGTAGTTGTTACCCTCCGACAGTGATGGGACAGCGGATTTCCACATATTTTTGATCACAGAGTGCAAGAGCTGATTGTGTAAGAAATTGAGACATATGTTGATTAACAACGACAGAAATGCAGGGAGTGAGAGGAAAAGCTAGAACAAGATGAAAAGAAAAAGAATGATGAGGAAATGACGGAGGGACAAAAAGACCGTTATTGTGAAATGAAAGAACGATGAGAAGCAGAGCAAATAGAAATTGTCAGAAGGAGAAAAGAAGATGAAAAACATAGGCAGGTGTGGTGCTGACTTTAATTGCAGGGAATTATGGGTGATATCAGTCTGTTTGTTTCCAACCTCCATCTCTTCCTGCCACAAATCCTTTCTTACACTCCTCCTCTCTCCTCCTTTCTTTTTAATTTTATGTCCATCACTAACATGTCTGATCTTGACTATACTGACTTGTATCTGTGCAAAGTCTGTCACTAGATTACTGGTTGGTCACTACATCCCTGTACTGAAGGGGGCGACATCTGTGCACTTCCCTAAAATCAGAGATTCAAACATATGCCAGGCAGCTAGATAAAATACGTCACCAATACGAAAGCCAGTCACTGTCTAATATAGAGGCACATATTGATGACTAAATAGACTTCAACACAACACTGGCAAAGAAACCTGAAGCCTCCAGCACAGAGCAGAGTTAGCATTAGCATAGAGAAAGTAAACATGGTAGATGTGTGAAGGTTTTTGGATGTTAACCGATCAATTTACCAAGAACCCCATCATGGCAGATATTGTTTTACGTCTCACAACCACTAAAGCTGCAGCAACCACTGCCAGTTAGACACACTCTCACTGTGACCTCGTCACATGTCAGCGTTTGGTCATGGATTTTCCACGTCCACATATGACGTCCAAGGTACCCTGGGTGTGTAGGTTGTTGACGTTCTGGGACGCCGTGTCAACTTCAGCCTGTTACATGCATTGTCTGTTTTCAAAATACGCTTCTGTTTTCACAGGAAATGTACAGTTTGCATACAGTTTCTTTCAAAATAAAAGCACTATATCAGTACACCGTGAATTGACGTTTTTTTCCTTCAGCAACAAACGCACAAGGTTATATTTAGCTAAAACATGTGCCCGGTTGGATTAAGGAAAAAAGAACAGGGTTTGGTTTTACAATCATACGGGATGCGAACCTGTTGGACCCATTCACCACCCCTCCCACCCACCCTGCTCGCACTTATACCGCCTTAACATACATTGTTGTCCTGTCGCGTTTCCCCCTGATGCTGCAAGGCACTGCTACACAATTATGGCGACCAGCCACGTATCACGTTGATGTGAAAGAATGACTTTTTTCGTCAGTGACTGACACCAGAAGTCACTGACCAAGCACTGCAATTCGACGACCTCAGAGTGAGACCGGGTTGCCCCAGTTAGCCTACAAGCTAAGACGCTAACAAACAACATAAACAAGTAAAAGATGCTAACAACACTTGTTGTTCTGATACATTTTCTAGTCCCCGATTTAGGTGTACAACTGACTCCTCATTTGAGTTTGGGTCTGACTGAGGCTCCCTCTGATGTTTCCTTTAATGCTAACATTAACCATCTTGAATGCACTGCTCTGCACCTGTTGCATAGGCAGTGCTGGAGAAAGCGGAAAGGCACAGCGAAACTTAGCCCACAGCAATGACGAAGAATGAGTAGATCTGCTTCCTGGTGCAAAAACCATGTTGAACTAAATATTAATATTAGTGTGAGTATTTTTACATGCTTTAAAATCTGGAGAGGGACTTTACAGATATGGAGGGAAAAAGAAGGTGAACTTAAAGAGGAAATAGGTAAATAGGAGAGGACAGGAAAAGGGGGAACAAATGAAAAAAGATGAAGATGAAAGAAAAGAAGGGGACTAAACAAATTCAAGAAAAGAACGAAAGAGTGAAGAGAAGTGACAGGATGGAGAAAAGGGAGACAAAGCAGGAGAAAAGTAGAGGAGGATGGAGAAAAAGGAAATACAAATATCACAAAAAACTGACTCAGTTCTCCGTCTGTGATTATAAAGAATCTTTTTTGTTTCCCAGCAGCAGGATGTAGAAGACGAGACAGGCACATGTGGTGTGAAACTCAATATTACAGAAAAATAGAGAGACGACGTAAAGAAGCTGAGATGTAAACAGCCTGGATGAATAAAATGTTGATCATGTTAGTGTTTGTCTCACAAACAGCATATGGCTCTTTACAGTCCGACCCTCTGGGCTTTGACAGGCACAGTTCACTCATTCGCTTCCCAGTTTGCTCCCAGTCCACACATTAACAACAACTGGAACAACTGGAGCAGCAGATCCTCGGCTGCACTGGGACAATAAAACTCCTGGAAACACAATATTTGCCTGGTTTTATTTTCATCAGCTGCTTCCTCTTTTCCTAAAGCAGCCTGGTCTGCTGGACGTCAGCCAAGTGACAATAATGTCTGAAAAACAGAGACTGAGCTCGTTCAGGTCACGCTCAGATTACAGACGGCTCAGGAAGGTTTCCCATGACGCACAGGGGATTTGGAAATGATGATGGATCGTATAATTTCATTTGTTTTATTTATTTTACTTTAATATCACCTGTCAGTTAACTATTACGTGCACAAACCTGGTACTCAAAGACACTTTACATGAGTTAAAATGATCATAGAAAGAGAATACACTAAAAATATTTATTACACGGCTCTATTAAATGCTGTATTCTGATTGGTCAGTAGCGGCATTCTGCGGTCTGATATTACTGTGTAATGACCGCTGCTAGTAGCAACGGTCATTACACACAGTTGCTATGTAGCCCAGCGTTGCTAGGGATGCTGCCCTGCAACACTGCAGCTGTCAAACAACTTCCGAGGGAAAAAACAAACCGAAGTGGCTGATTTTAACGGATGCCGCTGAAGAAAAAGAATACCTACGGACTTTCTCTGCCAAAAACAAAAGAAGACGGATTTGAATACACACTCGGCAGTCATGCTTAATGACATTTTACGCGAGTTTTATGCCTCGGTTCAGTCCACTAAGCCTGGGTGAGTACAAAACTTTCACCAAAAGTTGTCGAATCCGGTCGGTTTTAATGCACTTCGCAGAGGCAGACAACATTATTTATTTAACTGATAATTAGCCGTGTAATAACCGGGATAATGTATAATGAGCCGGTGAATACTGGGAATTAGGGAATTAGTATTCACCGGCTCATTATACATTATCCCTTACATAACACACAACATTATCCACTCGTTTAATCTTGATTAACATTTCGTGCTCATGAAATTTCTAGTGTGGAATAATCAAAGCCCTGGAATGTATTTTTACCTATTTGCACCATTTGTGGGGAGTTTGACTCATAAAAAAGTCATTCGTTGGTAAAATGAGCTTTTTTTTCTTAACATGACCGCCATCTTAAAAATGTGTCAGCGTGGGTTTCCTCCAGGTGCTCCAGCTTCCTCCCACAGTCCAAAGACATGCAGGTTAACTGGTGACTCTAAATTGTCCGTAGGTGTGAAGGTGAGTGTGAATGGTTGTCTGTCTTAATGGTCCCAATTATACGACAACGATTTCAACTGAAAACAGTAAACTTTAGTTGCGTTTTGGTTGATCATTTACACGACAGCGGTGTTTGGGTGCCTGAAAATGTAACGTTTTGAAAACTGGTTCCAGAGTGCAATTTTTTGGAAACGGCACCGTCTCCGTTGTCACGTAAACTTGCAATATGCAGTTCCTCTGAAAACGGAGACTTTCGCACATGCGCACTACGGTTCCAGTCACTAGGCATGCGTGAGAAAGTCGACATCACAACAACAATGGCGGACTCCCGAGCTCTGCTTGTGCTGCTCACTCTGTTGAATTTATCAACGCTTACCCACCATAGTGTAGATTTACTGTAGCAACTCCACCTCGTCGTCCGTCCAGACAAATGTTCATGCGGTTGCCATTTTGTTTGTTTATACATCGCCGCTCTGTAGAAGGCAGTGTAAGTGTCACACCGCCAACTACTGGCCTGGCATGTATACTGCAGCGTCGGCGATTGTTACCAAAACGTTGTCGTCTAAATGCGGAACTTTTTTCAAAACAAAAATGAGACACGATTCTGTTTTCAGTGGATCGTTTTCGTGTAAACATGGCCTACGTGTCAGCTCTGTGATAGTCTTGTGACCTGACCAGGGTGAGCCCTGCCTCTCACCCAATGTCAGCTAGGATAGGCTCCTTCACTATATCAGCCTAAATGTTACTTTAAACATCGGTATCAGCCCAGAATTTCACAATCGGTGCATCTCTCATCAGCTGTTCTGGCATCAGACCAAATGTTGGGAGAGGAAGGATCTGACAGGTGCAAATCAGGTGACATGACGCTGCCTGCTGTCACTCATAAAGAGGAGTTTGAACTTCCTGTTGGATAGCTGAACTGCTTCCTGTCCAACTAATGTACTGACAAGCAGCATCAAGAGTCGGCCTGACATTCTGCCTGCAAAGGTCAACACACACACACACACACACATACACACAAATGCATTCAAATCCTTATAAGGACAAACGCACCCAATTCAACTCTCACACACACACTTACACACAAACACACACTCAACGTCTTGCTATCATTGCCAAGTCCAAAAGGTCAACTTCATGCTGATTGGTGATAGAACTATCAAATGAACCAATCAATAGCCAGGAGGAGGAGGAGGAGGAGGAGGGGGCTCTGGGGAGAGAGAGGTAGAGCCATCTGAGATGTCAACACCTTGAGAGGGAGGCAGAGAGAAGGTGCAACTGATGGACGAGAAGTGAAAGAGAAGGGAAAGATAGAAGGGGAGAGGAAGAGGAGGAAAGAAGCTCGGACAGAGTGGTGAGGGGCGAGGAAGGTAAGAGGACGAGGAAGAGAAAGAGAGATGGGAGGATGGGGAAAACAGGAAGAGGAAGGTGCAGACAGGTCAACATGTCAATAAAGGAAGGAAAGGAGGAAAGGTGGGAGAGAGGGAGGAAGAGGGAGGTACAGACGGAGAGCTGAGGGGGGAGAAGAGGACGGGGAGGAGGAGGAAGGTTCAGAAAGGTCAACAACATCAATATTGGAAGGAGAGGGAGATCAGTACATAACAGGAGAGAGAAGGAGGGAGGAGGAGAGTGCATCCTGTGGTTAATACTGTATTCTGTATATAATCAGTTTCCTACAGTGAGATATAAAACTGAATTATCATCAGCGTGTGTAATAATTAATTACAGTTTGGATTAATGTTCTGTTGCAGTACGTCATGCTAATATATATAAACCAACTGGAACAGTAATTAGTCAGCTCATTGTCAAAATCATTATCCTTAATATATTATCTAGAAAAAAGAAAATAAAGATTTTTGGGGACATAAGAGAAGCGCTCCTTTACTCTGATTGGCTGTGCTGGTATCTATGTTAGACCGACTGTCAGGCTGAGCTCTGACAGGGGACGAGGAGAGACAACACAAACTGTTGTGCTGGTACTAAAGGTGGAGCTGTGAACACTGCAGTCTGATTGGTCAGTAGAGGACGGTCACTCTGCTCAGGGCTGAGTTGTGTCTGGTTTTGAGGCTCATGTAACCACTGTTCATACTGTGGAGAGTTTTATTAGTAAACTGTAACTATAAAATGAAAGGATGTTTTGCTGCCTCTCACAGCAGCTGGAGTCTGAGAAAAAATAACTTCATTCACTGGGCCGACTGCCGGTGACTTTTAAGGTGGAACGTTAACTTGTAATGTTACTCAATGCATGAGTTGATGACGTTCTGTGGACGATAAACCAGGTCCAGACTGATAAAGGATGAAATACAGCAAGTGCTGGACGGAGCAGTGAGTGACAACAACCCCGCCCACATTTAAGAGGACTGTCTGAACAGACCGAGGGTCTAGGTACCATGTCTGAAGGCTTACTGCTGGTTCCACAGGTGCTGGACTGAAAGGGTTTGGTGGAGACGGGCTTATATAAAATTTCGATCAATAGGATCTCAAATTACCACTTTTAAATGAAAACAGTTGAATCAGCTAATCCATGTTCTAAATGGTTTTAAATGTCCTTCTATATTAAATTACCTTGTTCATCTGTTGTATGTTCATTACATCTGTTTCCATGTGAAGCACTCAGAGCTTACTGCTCTTACTGTAAAGGACTCTGTGCTGCATTTCTTGTATGAAAGGTGCTTTATAAATACATTATTATCATACTTATTATTATTACTTATAATTTTTAATTTGTGTCAGAAATATGTTTTTAAAGACACACTGAGACTGTTGGATTAATGTAGAGTGAGGCAGAGACAGAGCAGGAGAGAGAGGGAGATAACAGCATCAGTGGGATATTGCAGACACTTGGAGCTGTCGCCGCTCCTCGTTTTTAATCAAAAGCAACAATCGACAAGTGGACAGGTGACCGGCACACACACACACACACACACACACACACACACACACACACACTGACAGCCCTGGAGTAATAATTCCACTCTTCAAGTTATTGCTCAGAGCTCAATATCACTTTAATTCCCTGAAGAGGTGAGTGTGAGTGTGAGTGTGTGTGTGTGTGTGTGTGTGTGTGTGTGTGTGTGTGTGTGTGTTGGAGGTCCCAATCTCGTCAGTCTCGAGGTTCAGTTCTGACCACAGCTCTCTCTCTGTGGTGTACTGCAGTGTGTGTGTTGCACAGTGGCAGCTGAACTCTGCAGATATTAAAATATTTCTATCAATAAGAGACGATAATATTCATATTTGATTGTTGCTGCTGAAGCCACAGACATCTCATCTGAAAATAAGGAATCCTATGACCCTCCCACTTCCCACTTGACTTCCAAGACTCTTCAAAAGACTGCCAAACAAGTGTCAAACTCAGGTTTGTCACAGCAAAGGAAATAAACGTAAATACAAAGCTTTTTCCTGACATGACATGACATGCATGTAAAAGGTGTAAACTGACACAGTGTCAACAATCAATCAACAAACAAGTTAGCTACGGTTAGCTAGCAGCTAACTGGTACCATGGTGGACAACTTTACAGCTCTGTACATTTGGTCCGTCCAAAAAGTCACGGCTCTGGATGTAGATTTCTCCATGTTGTTACCGGCTTCTTCTTCTCTTACACATTTAATGCTATTGGACTTCCGGGTCAAAGCCCGGGGCGGAAACTGTGGAGCATGCTCAGAGCGCCTGATTGACTGTATACATGCAGGAGTCACATGATCTGGGTGTGTTAGTCCCACTGTGACAAATTCACAAACATGTTTACAGGGATTTTAAAAGTTCAGTTTCAGTCGCACTACCTGGTGTAGAGTTAGAGACAGGAAGGTAAGTCTTTCCTCTCTTCTTTTCACTTCCTGTTCTTGTTCTCCTCTTCACTGCAGTCTATTTTATACCTTGTGTTTCCCTCCTGTGTGTGTTTGTGTGAGTGTGTGTGTGTGTATCCTTGCTCACTGTCAGACATGTAGATGGTTATTGATCGGTCGGCTTGTTCGCCCAAACAAACTGACAAACACAAACACACAGCTCTTACAGCTCATTCAGACTTTGAGCTTCTATTCAGCCTGCTTCTACTCTGGTTTCTCTGCTAGTTTTTACTGAGTATGATCCATTGTTTTATCTGTTTTATTGTGTTCTATTGTATTATGTATTCTCCGACTACGATGCAGCTGTTCAACTATTTATTTTCAGGGCTACATATTGTTTTAGGATATATATAGACTATTTTATACTTTTTAAGATACTGAAGTTCTTCAATTTAAATCCATGTGATCATAGTTGACACAACAATCTCCATGCAAGCTCTCCCATTTGCTCTTTGGTTAGAGCTTTCAGCCATATTGATTGTCTGAAAAGTTGCTCGAGACAGTTCATTCTTGACCTTGACAAAATCATCTCGTTCTGGAGTTTGTAACTGTTTCACACATCAACTGCTGTCAGTCAAGTTCAACTTTTGGGCACACGAATGCAAAACCAAACTGGCACCACCAGCTATCAAACCATAACACACACATAGAAACGGGACAAATTCAATTGTTGCTCAACCCAACAGTTCCTCAGATGATGAGTCATGCTGTTTGTTTTTTTACAGATGCTTCAAGATGCAGAAGATGCCTCCATTTGACTCGGCATCTATGGGTGGGAATGATGTGAAATGGCAAACGGACCGCACTTGTATAGTGCTTTTCTAGTCCTCCGACCACTCAAAGTGCTTTACACTACATGTCACATTCACCCATTCATCAGTGAAGATTCTCAGTCATCCAGGTCATGGTAATCTTAAGTGCTATATCGTAGGCAACTGGACTTGCTTGCTTTTCTTGAAGACGTTTCGCCTCTCATCCAAGAAGCTTCGTCAGTTCTAAATGACTGGTACGACCCGCCAATCTTCCAGGTAGTCAATGACCCACTCTACCTCTTAGCCACTGTCACCGATGTATCATGTTGATCATGATGTTGCCTTTCACAGCGATATACTGCATGCTAGGTATCCTTCGGCATCTATTGTTGACTTTCTGGGACACCATAACCAAAGCTGGGATGTCAACAAAGGCACGTGGTTAGGTTTAGGAAAAAACATCATAGCTTGGCTCTACATTCATATGGGAAGCGAACACCAGGCTCCTGGCTGAAAGTCCAGGGTTTGTTGACCCATCCATCGCCCCTCCAAACTGCTGTATAGGGACTTTGCAGCTTATGTTATGTTGTCACCATGAGTGTTTCAACCTGAGGCCATCTAGTGGCATATCAAACCACCAGTGTTGTCGGGCCTACCGGGGGTGTATGATAACATCGCAAAAGGTTTCGCCTGGCCGCATTACTAACTACTAACTGACACCATCCGGCGGCCTATCATACCAGCACCAAAGATGGCTTTGGTATAAGCGTGTGATGCCGAAATCACTGACTCAGCTAACATGGATGGAGACAGTTGTAGAGCGCACACTTGCTGTGATGAAGTGTTTTGCGTGGTTTGTCAGCTGCAGCAATGTGACATTGAATGTAACGTTCATCAAGTTCATGGAGCTCTTCGCTCTCGACGCTGTCAACTTAGTTTTCTGACAGACCTTCAATCTGTTGCCATGGAGATGGGATTTGGTGGTGCACCACAAACCGGTGGGCGTGGCCGATCAAAACACACACAGGATATGTTGTATGATTCAAGGACAGGAGTGTTGATAAATCTCTTTAATGCTCTCCAGATGGATGCTGCTTCTCTGCAGTTTAACCTTAGGATACCCTTCCAAGACAGACACACACACACACACACACACACACACACGGAGCAGATGCAGGGACGTCAGAAACAGTGTGTCTCTTCCTCACACTGAGTTTGTCTTGTCTGAACAGACGATGATTTCTGGCTGTGAAAACTGACTTCCTGTTGCTTTACAGGAAGACTGTCTATCTGATGCTCCACCTCTTTGCAGCTCACACACTGTAAAGCCTCGTCTCCACCAAACTCTTTCAGTCCAGCACCTTTGGAACCAGCAGTAAGCCTTCAGACATGGTACCTAGACCCTCGGTCTGTTCAGACAATCCTCTTAAATGTGGGCGGGGTTGTTGTCACTCACTGCTCCGTCCAGCACTCGCTGTATTTCCTCATCAGCGGTGACACAGATGAAAGTCTGCACCTGGTTTATCGTCCACAACCAGCCACAGCTCAGCCCTGAGCTGAGTGACCGTCCTCTACTGACCAATCAGACTGCAGTGTTCACAGCTCCACCTTTCAGTACAAGATCCGTGTGCTAGGTACCCCAACAGAGGGGGGACCAAACATGGGGACGGTACGGAATGGTTCTGTTGGTCCCATCCACAACTTTTTACAGTTGAAACTGGGTACTGAATTGTATCATACCAGACCTCTTGGTGGAAATGAAGCTTAAGCTGTGGATAAACCTGCTGCTTTTGAATGTCATCAGTTAAAGACACACGCCAGCCCATGACTGCTGAAAAAAGGTACATGACAGCTTTATTGTTATGTGTGCTTTTCACCACTAGGGGGACTCCTATCAGCGGTACCACACATAAAATATACACATTATAATCCCTGCATGCATGGACATACACACATGTGACTACTGTACTATAACTTACACACAGTCACCACACACACACACACACACACACACACACACACACACACGTTATTCACCAAAAGAAACACAAGATTTGTGCTTAAGGGCCCCAAAACAATAAAGATTAAATAAAACCTTCAAACACAAACACACTCAGTGGGTCCCACTCTTTCTCTCTGGCTAATCACACGCTCGCTCATTCTCTTTAATGTCGTCTTAGTTCCTGATTAACTTAATGATAAAAGATACACTGATAACATCTTCAATATTAGGAAGAGAAAATGTAATTACAATGCTCATTTAATCAATTATCCCCGCAGTTATGGCACGAACATTACCATTCAGCCGTGTATTTGTTAATTTGTGGTGGTGGAAATGGTTTTTTATCATGGCGGCACATGCCGAGAGAGCTGTGGTTTAACTGGGAGGAAACGGCTGGAAGTCGCTGCAATCATGATTCATCACTCGAAAAATACATGCAAATGATCATTAGCGCTTTACAGTTTAATGAAGTGATTTGTTCATCCTAATTCTTTTATTGAGCAGCGTCGCTCCTTTAAATATCACCCTGTGTCTGTTCTGCAGTCGAGACTGTTCCTCCTGAGAGCTGAGCCGAATTTAAAGGGTTGTTTCTAGAAATACCTGAGGCCTTTAACACTTTCCCTGCCAGAGGATCTGATGCCAAAATCAATTTCACATTTACATTTTTTTTTTCCATTTCCTTACGTCAGTAAATTAAAAAAAACATAATAATAATGAAGAAATATTCTCTTTGAGGTATAGCAGTGGTCGTTGTGTCTTTACAGTCTTATGGATAGCGACCACTGCTCTAAAGTCAGTGTTTGTTGGACCCATCCCTCCTGCCCGCCCCAGTCAGACTTTTGACTTTTAACTTTTGTCTTTGTCCCACCTTGTTTCCCGCTGATGCTGCCGGGCGCTGCTAAACTGTAACGGCAACTGGCTTCAAATGATGCCAACGTTAAAAGGCCTTTTTTCGTTGGTTCCCGATGCTGCAAGTCACTGTCCAAGCGCCTGATTTCGACGAATTCAGAGTGATACCAGGCTCCTGTGTGTCACTGTCACCGTCATGGAGACCCCGTTTCATCCCACCAAACTTGCTTCTCTGTCCAAAGGGGCTTCAGAATGTTGATCAAAACAGGAAGTGTCACAGTCTGAGTTCATCAACATCTTCACATCTTGCGCAACCATTTACTTTTCCGTTGGCGCCGGCATTTTCGTGCAGTTTACAACCTGCTACATTTCTGTAAACAACTTCGTCTTCTTCGTTTGTTTTTGGATACGGCAGTGCTGTTCTATTTCACAAGAGGTGTAACAGCGCCCCCTATCTTATAAGAGTGAAAACATGGATTGCCGGAATATCTCGTCAATGGCGGGGAAAGAGTTAAATGCAAGAGTTAAATACATCCTCACTGCGACCTCGTCACATGTCCACGTTTGGTCATGGACTTTCTGTCCAGATACAACATCCAAGGTACCCTGGGTGTGTTGGTTGTTGACGTTCTGGGACGCCGTGTCAACTTCAGCCTGTTACATACAGACTCTTTCAAAATATTTAGTATCTTACTGGACGTGAACACCACTCTCGGGTAAAAGTCGGTGGTTGTTGGACCCACCCACCACCCCTCCTGCCTGCCCCAGTCAGACTTTCGCCGCCTTATCTTTCGTCCTTCTCCCGCTGTGTTTTCCCCTAATGCCCCTAGGCACTGTTGAATTATAACGGCAACTGGTTGCGTATCATGCCAACATTAAAGGATGCCTTTTTTCGTTGGTTTCAGACGCCCTGAGTCACTGCCTAAGCACCAGATTTCAACGACTTCAGAGTGAGACCGGGCTCAAGAAACAACCAGCTACATATTTTTTTTGGTGACTGTGATGAATTATTGGTCTTAAAAAAATCAAACCATCAACATGAGATGTTTTAATCCAGTCTGGATTCTGAGTACGTCTGGACACTTCAAGGTCTGATCTGAGGTTTATATGGAGACATCCCACTCTAAAGCCGAGCAGAGAGATGAAGATGGAGAGAACAGAGGGTGGAGGACAAGAACGAGGGCGAGACATGGAGGCAAGGGAGCACGCAGAGAGAGAGGGAGAGGGAGAGATTATGATTCCAAAGCAGCGGACGGCATTTGTCTTCATTTGGTGTGACTGCCTTCATGCGTTATTATTAGTGGCTGTCGGAGAGAGGGAGGGAGAGAAGAAGAGAAGGAGGGAGGAGTGAAGGAAATGAAGTGGGGAGGTTGTAGGAAAAGAGAGAAAGAGAGAGACAACAATGGAGAGTGATGGGAGAGGAAAAAAGAAAGGTTTTCCAGCAATGGGCGGTGAAGGAATCAGCCACTGAAACACACACACACACACACACACACACACACACACACACTTACAGAGGCTGTTACATTGGAGGCGGTCCAGGACATGACATCTATTTTAAATATTTGTCCTGCTCACGGGGAGATGAAGGAAGGTCAATGGACTCCACACACACACACACACGCACACACACACACACACACACCAAATTGCCTCAGCTGAGATCGGGCATTTTACCAGAGATTTTTTTAGTCATGAGCCAGTTTCTGTAACTTTCAGGTTTCCACTGTGCCTCTGTACTTTATCAATTCATCAATTAATCAATGAATTCAACCGGTCAGTCGCTCTCGAGTGAATTGGTTGGTTTTTTCTACTTCTCTAAGCATCTGTTGGAGACATGTCATTTGTTGAGATGAGCTCAAGGGGGTGGACAAAGAGCTGCTGGTTTTCACAATGGTGTGTTTAAGTTGTACACCTGGATTGAAATGGAGAAAGCTATGCAGAGAGTGTCAGAGGAGAATTGTGGATGACCTGTGCTCCACCATAGCCCTGTTTCCACCAAAAACTTTGGGTATAGTACTTTTAAAACCAAAATCCACCCCTATGGACATGTGCTTAAATTGGTTTAGCATTTCCACCACAGACAGTCCTCTTAAATGTGGGCGGGGTTGTTGTCACTCACTTCTCCGTCCAGCACTCGCTGTATTTCCTCATCAGCGGTGACACAGATGGAAGTCTGCACCTGGTTTATCGTCCACAGAACGAGGCTGCACGCCCACATTTTCACAACAAAATAGAACAGGCTGCAGTGAGAGTCTCTCTCCATGGGATATTTAAAAATAGCAGCTTTGTGCATTTAGTCCTTCTCAGGCAAGCTCAGGGGTTTAGTGTTGCTGTAGCCCACAGGAAGTGAGGATTAGAATATATGACCTTCACATAATCCGCTCCAAATTAATCTATATTTTTAAAGTCATTACTAAAAATGTGTGTCATATAAAAACTAAAGTGATGGTCAAAGTTGTCACAGTGAAATTTAAGGTGTGCTGATGGATTCACGTCATCAACTCATGCATTGAGTAACATTACAAGTTAACGTTCCACCTTAAAAGACTCCAGCTGCTGTGAGAGGCAGCAAAACATCCTTTCATTTTATAGTTAGAGTTTACTAATAAAACTCTCTACAGTATGAACAGTGGTTACATGAGCCTCAAAACCAGACACAACTCAGCCCTGAGCAGAGTGACCGTCCTCTACTGACCAATCAGACTGCAGTGTTCACGGCTCCACCTTTTAGTACCAGATCTGTGTGCTAGGTACCCCAACAGAGGGGGGACCAAACATGGGGACGGTATGGAACGCTTCTGTTGGGACCATCCACAGCTTTTCACTGTGGAACGGACACAATCTGTACCGAGCCAAATTTAAGTAAACCAGAATGCTTGGTGGAAACAGGCCTAAGGAGAAAAGCGGTCTTTTCACACGGCCAGCAGTCGTTATTGTTTAATGGTGGGATGTTACAAGACACCTAATGTTATGCTTGACACGTTACCTGACACTCCTAATGCTGGTAACTGTAACCTTTAACTAAGCTTCGTTACTTCCCTGCGGTGTGCAGTTGGACTTGAACGTATGCCTCACTTACCTAATGTGTGTAGATCTCTGAGCTGTCTAGGGGGTAAATGGGTTACTCACCCTTCATCAGACCTGACCACTACTGTAGGCGGCCACCCCGACCCGACGTTTCGGGCGTCCCCTCTGGTCGACGGCCAGGCTGGGCCAGCACAAGCAGCGTTGTTGTGATTTTAGTTCATAGGGGGGGTTGAACGCGACCCCAGATCAGGTGAGGTGTGTAGTGGCGTTCCGGCATCGGCGGATTTTGTCTCCAGATTTCTGAATGTCTGTCAGAATCTTCTGCAGAAATGTGGCGTGGCAGTCTGTCGGCGTCTCCAGCAGCCAGCCTCAACCCCAATCAACTGCCGCCTTTTCAGGTGTGTGAGCTCCTAGGAAGGGGAGTGACCCAATACCATCAGCCTCTCCCTGCTTCCTAACTCCACCCCTAACCGTACACCTAGGCCTCCTAATTATGTGCCATAACATGGGACAACAATGAAAGTCAAGGCAGTGGAAGTCCGAGTAAGGTGGGCAGCAGGTGTGGTGGATGGGCCCAACAACCACCGACTTTTACCTGGGTGGCTGGTGTTCACTTCCTGTAAGATTGTAAAGCCAAACCCTATTCTTTTTTCCTAAACCCAACCACATGTGTTTGTTACTGAGGCACAAAAACATAAATTCATGGTATCCCAGAACATCAACAACCAACACACCCAGGATACCTTGCACATCGAATCTGGACATGGAAAGCCCATGACCAAACATCGATATGTGACAAGGTCAGAGAATGTGTTTTCATGAAACACCATTGATATAACCCTCTCTCATTACCACCGGCTTTGCACAACCAGTTGTCCCACTCTGATGTGAAAGTAGCGGCCAGAGAATGCTCAGATTATCTCGCCATTCTGTGAGCTTAAATTCTTGATATTGTCAAGTCTGGCTGCTTTGAGAATAGATATAACAGCTTCAGTCCCCTGTCAGAGAGAGCTGTCTGATGGCATATTCTAAATACAGCATGTGAACTTACTGATTTGTTTAGGTGGCTAAAATGTATTTTGCTGCTGCCCCTGTTCACAGCAGTCCATTTCCTGCCTGCCTCTCCAAACTGGAGGCGTCTCGACCGACATCTATACACTGACTTTGGATAAGTACCTCATACAGCTCCACTTCAAAGATCCAAACTATCCCTTTAAAGATGATCCACTCAGCCAATCAGATCTTTACTTCCTCACAGAAACGTTTAGATGGCTAAAACTGTGTCTTACTTGACCTTCTCTCTCTCTGCGTGTCTTTCATCCAGATCTCATTTCCAGTTTAACAAATGTACTCATATTGACGTTGAGTGTTTTTCTCTCTGTGTGTTTCAGTTATGAATCCATAAAGCAGCAGTGAAAACAGCAGCTCTGTCTGTTTCCTCCCCATTAATGATTTCTCTGTATATTTTGCTGCAGATAAAGTGCTCCCAGTCTGGAAATGATTTCCTTTTTTCTTTTTTCCAAATCTCATTAAGATGTTTCTTTCCCTCTTGTTCCCTCTCTTCATCCCTTTAGGTTTCTTTTTTTTTGTGGACAAGCAACTCCCATCCAATCAAATAAATCCTCCTCTCTTGTTCGATTTCAGTTTCCTCCTGCTGCTTCTGATGTTATTTTCATTTGTTTTGGTACATTTCTTCTTCTGCAAACACGCCGAGTTCGACGCACGCAGGCATACAAATGTGACATCATGAGAACAGCCATGTTCAAATGCACATACACGCACAAAATCACAGCTATACATGCAAGTGTGACATCAAAATAAGACACAGGCACACACAGGTACGACTGCTGCATGGAAGCTGCTTCACTCTTCCAGCTCGTCTCTCTAACCAGCTGATTTAGTGCTGAGGCACGTACTGGAGTGGAAAACAAACGCCCCCAGCAGCAGCGGCGGCACCAGCGGAGCGGGAGGTTATGTTTGACACACCGCTAACTGTCACGGTAAAAATTTAAAGAGACTTGGTTTACAGCGGGCAGCCAGCAACCGGAGTATACAAGGTGTTTGTGAGCCTGCAGAGAGTCCAACAGCAGGAGAGCAAACGCTCCCTGCTGCAGTAAACCCCACCCGTCTGGTGCTCCAAGGAAGGGCAAAACAAACATTGTCAGAAGCAGGTGGAAGCTCTGTTTGATCCAGATCTGCTGCATAAGGTGTCTGTGTTCTTATGTAAAGAAGAACTCACATGCTGCACTGTGGAGGAAGGTAACATGTGGTCTGGTTACGCAGGAAGTGTGGAAGATTTTATGTCTGTTTGTTTTTTTTTTAGTGTGAGTTTGTTTTTTGAAGCTGAAATTGAGCAATTAAAATCCAATCAGGGCTCATAAACATGTCACATGACTCACAAAAGTCAGTGCTTCATTTGACCATGTACAAATATTCCACCATTTCTTACACTTCATACTTCCCTCTGCAGACTTATGTGATGTTGAATTTCCTCTGGAGTGAAGCCATGTCTGTTTGGTATCATTCTGGACTGTACAATATTGTGTTTTATTGTTCTGTCATATTTTAATCTTTTTATTAAACTTTAAGTGGATTACGCTGCTGACTGCAACAGGAACAAGATTGACGGCTGAGAGCAGACGATGAAGTTTGATCATATTTTATTCTCTTCGTCATTGTCTGGATTTCATTTAGCTGCATGGCAGAGAGAAACAAACAGCTTCAGACAAAGTAACAGCAGCAGAATAAAACACAAAGGAGGAAATGTGGATTTTAGATTTTCATCTGTGCTGATAAATCTGCTCTTTTCACCAATGACTCCAAAATATGGATCAAAACAATACTTCACAAACTATCCAGCTGTAAGACCAAACACAAGCCAAACAAAAACCTAACTCGACCAGAAGAGAGCGCTTCGTAAAATGCACATCTCCACCATTGACCAGAGCCACTATAAGCTAGTCTTTTAATGCCAACAGATGGACCACAGTGTGTTTGAGAACCTCATAAAAATACACACCTTGTGTATTTTTGATACAGTCGAGATGCATTGCACAGAGCAGATCGAGTTTCCCTGCCAACAGCCACTGTATATGAAATATACATACAACATAATGATGAGGAAGAATGTATTTTCAACAGCTGAAGCACTTGAGTCTTTGAACAAAAAGTCCCGCACACTGCTGTTGCATAGCTTTACAATTTATTAGTAACACTAATGTTTCATGTTGAACACTTGACAAAGGTCCAGGAGGACTGAAATGTTAGTGTTACTGATAAATTGTGAAGCTGAGCAAGAGAAGTGTGCAGGATTTTCTGTTCAAAGACTCAAGTGATATTATCTAACACACCTGCATCTGAGACAGTCGGATGTGCAAATACCTTTCTTCAAACAACTGAAACGTAGTCAAACCACACATCTTAGATCCATATATAGCCTGCTGACTTACCCATATTAGAAGCATAAATATCAAAATCAGGCAGGCAAAACACTTCAGTGTGGTATGATGCCATGCAGCGAATGGAACAAAATCGGGTTGCAGCCATACAGGGCAGTTGTGCCAGGTGGAATTGTCCCTCCCAGCTGCTTTAAGTACAGTTCAGACCAAAGATTTGCGACTACTTGCAATGCTCCGTTCTGCAACATTGAAAAAACCTGTGGTTCACACTGCTGCAACTTTTCTCTGCAACATTCCAAAATGGTTTTGTCTCATCACAAATCTTAGGTCTGAACTGGGCTTCAAGGCCCTGCCACACCAAGCCCACGGTTGGCCATAGGTCAAAGTTGGGCAGTTGGTGAGTGTCTGCCGCCCTCCTCGGTGCAGTGTGTCCTGCATTGTTGCCCCTCATTGGGGCTAGTTGGCCTTTTTTCTGCTGATTCAACAAGCTGAATCGGCGTCGGCACAGCGGAGCTCATCGGTGAATGAAATCACTCTAATTGTCAGTTCAGCTCGGCGCACGAGAAGAGAAACGGAAATGAGGAAAGTAAACAAAGAGCTAAACTTGAGAGGGAGTGAGACCAAAACAAACTTGTTCCGTAAGGTCAGATTATTTTTCTTTAGTCACTGAGCTCTTTAGCAGAAACGTTTCCTGATGGTTTGTGTTGTTGCAGCAAATATGCTCTCTTCTTTCAACACTGGATTGTGTTGTTAATGTGCTAACTGGCTAACTAGCTTCAAGACAGTTCGCAGGTTTCCCTTTTTGAATGACGATGATAGACGACTGCTCTATGGAGGGGTAAGTCCTTTTATGCCGATGCAGACCTCATGTGCTTGGTGGCCATCTGTTTGGTGCGTTCATGTGCAACTTTTTGGCCTTGACACCTTGACGAGAGGCAACGCAGCAAGGGCTCTCGTAGCCCTAGTTCTCTGTCATCAGTTTGGTGTGCCTCAGTCTTTACAGTCAAGATGGCAGTGAAGATAACAAAAATGGTGACAAAATCATCTCGTATCATGTGTAACTTTAGTGGAACATATTGCAGCACATCAGGGATGGAATTAATCTGGAGATGCTTCAGTTTAGATGAGAAAAAACTTTGCCCCAGGACCAAGGCTTGATGTTTATACCTGAGCAGATTGGCAGAAAACCTGCGGCTCTTACCGGCCGGTTAAGTTAGGTGAGGAGTCAATGATGGTTTAAGACAATCAATAAAACTGGTTTTTCAACTATTGTGAATCACCACAAGCCGACCAGACCAAACTGAACCAGCCCAGTCTGTATGAACAGACACACACACCACCATTACACTCTGCTGGAACCAGAACTGTACTGCACACACACACACACACACACACACACACAGAGGAAACAGATCGGTGATGGGAGTGAAGCCATAACCTTCCCCTCCCTACCCACAATCCCTCTGGGGACTGCCCTCGCCAGCTGCTGCTGCTGCCTCCCTGACTGAGAGCCCGACACACTCACACACATACACACTCACACACACATGCACGGCGAAAATTATAGAGAGACAAAATGAGAGAGAAACATGGGAAGAGAGGATGAGAGTGAATGAGGTGAGAGAGAGAGACAGAATCATGGAGGCGTTTCCCGTTTGATTAGAGCAGATTTCTCTGTTGGATTGTAGTGATTATGGAGGGTGACAGAGCCAGGTGACTGAGACATGCCAGCCGTCTCACTCACTCACACACACACACACACACACACACACACACACATTAATAAATGTGTTCATGACACTGTAACAGACACACACGCACACACACCTCTGCAGACTTGTTACTGTGAACACAACACATGTGTTTCACATCCTGTCTGCGTTCTCAGTGGGGTTTGGATTCTGTGACTCCACACAACATGGTGACATGATGCAACACAAAACCAATCAAAACAAAAAAGATGCCACGAGTGAAATGATATGGAAACACATGACAGCGGGCGGAACAACACGACAAAAACTAGAATTACAGCTTATGACTCCGCCCACCATTCCAGTGTCTCTGACAGTCTCCATCCATGTCAGTGAAAACATGGATGCTTCACACACAGAAGATCTATACAATCAGCACAGTTTCAAGATTAGAGTCACCAATTCAGTATCTGACCAAACGTCTCCCCTTCTGTTCCTGAGATATGACGTTAAAACATGATGATGTCACAGTCAAGCTGACCTTTGACCCTTTGGATTGAAAATGTCATCACTTTTTCATTTCACCCTGTTAGACGTTTGTGTGAAAGTTTGCCAAAAACATGTTAATGCCAAAAATATGTTCTATGAGGTCACAGTGACCTTGACCTTTGACCTTCGAAAACCAAATTCTGATAAGCTCATTGTTGAGTCCAAGTTCAATAAAATACTTTGAAAAAGGGAAAGTTTGTGCCAAATTTGAGGAGACTCCCCCAGGGCGTTCTTGAATTATTTCATTCATGAGAATGAGACAGATGCAAGATCACACTGAACTTCACTCACCAAATTTTAATGAGTTCACCGTTGCATTGAAGTGGATGTTTGTGCCAAATTTGAAGAATTTCCCTCATGGCGTTTTTAGGATATCACATTCACAACAAATAAACAAGATGTACGTATGGACAGACAGACAGACGTATGAACGAATAGCTGGCACGGAGGCATAATGAGAAATACGATAGAGAAGAATAAAACTAAATGACCTCATATGACATGGAACAACTTCACATGATTCAGCGTCTCAGCTGTTCAATCATTCAATCGGGTTTTTGTTTCTTTCTTAAATTCCGAAGAATTCTTTGAACTGCCAGGAATAAAACTCTGGTGGAGAAATTCTGTGGGTTTTTTTGGGCTGCATGTTAACATATTGCTGACATATTGTGACCACTAGCACAAACTGTGTTCATCAGAAAAGAGTATCAAATAGTTTAAAGTATATCAGATGACCAGAGTCTGCTCGTATGGAGGGGTATGTCTTTTCACGCAGGTGCAGAAAACACCTGCTTGTTGGCATCAGTTTGGTGGGTTCACTTGCAACTTTTTTGGCCAAGCAATATCGGGTGACACAGCAAGAGGCCTTGGTTGCTGCTAGTTCTCTGAAATCATTTTGGTGTGTCTAGGCCTTTACTTGTGATGTGCAAAACAAAGACATGATCCCACCTCTGTCAACATGTGCCAAAACTGAGCAAACAACACAACAGGAAACAACATGACACAATACAGAAAAGATAAAGTGTGATATGGAATACTGTGGAGAAATCTGTCTCAGGCTCCATCAGAATTAACAAAACCACAAAAGCACTTAAATTTTGATAGGATAGATAGAATATGATTTGCTCATGGACTTCCCACGTCCACATATGACGTCCAAGGTACCCTGGGTGTGTTGGTTATTGACGTTCTTGGACATTGTGTCAACTTCAGCCTGTTACATGCATTGTCTGTTTTCAAAATACACTTCTGTTTTCTCACCTCTGAGCCAGGTAACAGCAGCAATGACTGAAGAATAATGTAATGAATAAAGTGAAGACCGTATAAACAGTACAGCCGACAGGGTGGGATCATGGGTGGCACGGGTGTGATGTTTTGATGACACGTTATGCATGCAACCCACAACGGGACAATAAAAAGTAGCTGGTAGCAGTTAGCAGCTAGCTCAAAGAGGAAGAACAATGGCCAAAAATGTCCACAAATAACTGCTGTTTGGTGCGAATACAATTTTTATTTTGTCCACCTGATGGAAACAACAGCATGAGCCAGGAGGCTGAGCTACTGACCAGCAGAATTTAACTAAACAATAAAGAAGGAAGGATGAGAGGATAAAAGAAAAGAGGAGAGAGGAAGTGGAGAGGGAACGACAAAATAAAAGCGTCTTGGAGAGAGAAAGAAACAGAGAAGAAAAGAGCAAATCCGCCATCGTCTCTGTGACAGTAAAACCATTAATCCACATGCTCACAACCTTATAATGAAATTATTCTACAGAATCCGCTTTCATTGTGTGTGTGCATGTGTGTGTGTGTGTGTGTGTGTGTGTGTGTGTGAGAGAGAGAGCAGATTAATTTGGCGGGGGGTGAGGATTCGCTCTATCCTGTGTCTGGAGAGGAGGGAAGGTTTTACATCTCAACCCTCCCTGTTCAGCGCAGCGTTAGTAACAGTAACTCACACACATACACACACACACTTCTTGGAGGAACAAATAAATGTGTGAACACACATCAATAAATATGCAATTACACACAGCAGTGTGCACACACACACAGTCAGAGACAAGCAGACACGCGCACACACACAAAGAACAAAGCGACAGAAGGATGGAGATATAATCTG
This sequence comes from Epinephelus lanceolatus, assembly GCF_041903045.1. NCBI lineage: Eukaryota > Metazoa > Chordata > Actinopteri > Perciformes > Serranidae > Epinephelus > Epinephelus lanceolatus. Next base: position 40,933,739 of record NC_135748.1, read on the forward strand.
ATCGTCTTTTCATTGTTGCCGTTTGTTCAATTGTCACTTTGGCTTTCTAGTGATCCTCTGTTTCCTTTGATCTCTCTCAATCTCTCTGTCTGTCTCTGTCTCACACACACACACACACACACACACACACACACACACACAGAACACAGATACAAGTATCCAGTTACTATCAATCTGTATCTACCTCTCTAAATGTATGTTTACACGAAGCAGAGGAGTCGCCTCAACTGTAACGCGTTATAGTTGTAACGTGTACATTTTCTGTTGCTACATAAACATCATCATGATGTCATCATACAGCCATGTGGCCAGTGTTGGGGGGTAGTTACAGTAATATTTACCAGTAATGAAGTACTATAGACTTTCAGGTAATATCATTACATTTACAATGTCACGTTTCCAAACGAATTAAAGTGTTTGTTTTCATTTTTCACTGATCCACCCTGCTCCACTTCCGCCATTGTTGGCATGACACGTATCATGGCAATGTAAAACGACGGCTTTTTTCGCCGGGATCTGATGCCGGAAGTCACTGACCAAGTGCCATTGCATTAGCATCAGGTGGAAACAATAAAAGTTTTGGCGGCTGAGGTCCAAGTCAGGCAAGAAGCGGGGCGGTGGATAGCTCCAACAACCACCAACTTTTTACATTACATTTACATTATTTATGTTGAAATTGTGTGAATGTGAGTGTGAATGGTTGTCCAGTATGTACTGGTCAGTCATACAGTTGGCTCGTTACAGGCTGCTCACACGCAGCAAGCTACAAAAGAACAGCATGTTATATTAGCACAGACGCTAGCTAGCTATTTCGTATCGTGCATTATGCTGTTATTTGGACATTTTATCACTTTAAAAGGTCAGCATCCAACTCGTAACTCCTTGCAGTTACAATTCCATAACTCACAGTGCATATATGTTCATGGACATATAGTGCTGTCCCCAACTACTCACCTCTGGCACGTCTCATCAACTGGCAACGCCTGCAGTGGCATTTACCTACCACCTCTGAGAGATGGCGCCCTTGAGCCAGTAACGGTGCATGACTGTCATTTAAACCAAAAGTAGCAAGTGGAATTACAGACAATACAAACTCTGTGATAGTCTGGTGACCTGTCCAGGCTGAACCCCGCCTCTCACCCAATGCCAGCTGGGATAGGCTCCACCCCCTTAGAGACTAACTGACATTATGTCACATTACTTAAGCTGAGATACAGTAAGTGTTTAACAACATCTTAATACTGACACCTGCTCACTTTGGTCTCTCTGACCTCTTTCATCCTCCACCCCTTTATTTACCCTCTCTCATTTCTCCTCTGTTCTTCACTCCCTCAGTCCATCCCTCCTCCCCTCCCTGTTCCTCCCTTCCTCTCCCTCCTCGGTCCTGAGCCTGTTGAAATTCAGTCCGTCTCTCAAGGTTGTTAACTCTCTCTCTCCCTCTGTCTCTCTCACATCAGCATCACGTCGGCTAGGGAGGGGGTCAAAGTTCACGGCAATCCGCCTGCCTCCGCAGTCCTCCCACCGGACCGCTTGATTGACAGCAATCAGGACTAACCTCCCCTCTCTCCCCCACCTCCCTCCTCCCCCTCCACCTGTCAAGACAAAGTGGCTGCTTGTGTGTGTGTGAGTGTGTGTGTGTGTGGACCATTTCCTCTGTCATTTTTAATTATCCAAATGATATTCAGCTTCAGCAGAACCCCCCCCCCACTCTCAAAAAACTCCCATAATCCCCCAGTCCACCCTCCCAACAGATGCTGTCAGGAGGGCACCGTTTGCGCCGCCATTAGCATAAGAGCGTGTTTGTTTAAAGAGCCCGTCCCGCCTATAAAATCAAACAATTAGAGATGCAGACAAGCCTCGGCCTATTGACTGCATAAATAATAAGACCCTGCACTCGTCTCTTTTCTCTTTTTTCTTTCCTTTCACCTTCGTTTTTTCCCCCTCGTTCGCTCTCTGGACGCTTCGTTTATTGGTTCAGACCTCTTCCCTCTCTCTTCCTCTCTGCAGTTATTCCCACAGCTAATGAACCTGCCGGACCTCACAGGAAGTCGGAGAGGGGGGTTGTGGGTAATCAGGATGCGAGGCGTCGACGCTCACCGCCGTGACCTTTAGTCTCGCCGCCGCCGGGTCACGCCGGGCCTCTGGAGTCATCTGCGCATGCAGGCTGGCGAAACCCGCCTGAAACTCACGGCTCGGCGTGTGTGTGTGTGTGTGTGTGTGTGTGAGAGTGTGAGTGCGTGTATGTGGTAATGTGTTCGCTTTTGAATATGCAGGTCTTAAAAATTCATCTCAAGGCCTGGAGTTCAATGCTGCTCAGAGAGGGAGTGAAATATATCTGAAAAACCGCGTGTGGAACGTGTCTGTGTGAGTTTGTGCAGTAATTTGACACTAATAAATAATCTGAGCCACACTTCACTCACATATTCTTTAAAGCTACAGCTGGTAGCTTTTATGAAAATAACTTTTTGTCATATTTACTTAAACTGTCACCTGAAAGACAAACATTAGATACATAATATGTGAAAAAATAATTTCCCTCCTCCTCCTGCAGCCTCATTTGCTGGACTCTACCCTGGACTGTTGGAAAACATCAGAATCAGAAATACTTTATTGATCCCTGAGGGGAAATTATTTGCGTTACAGGTGTTCCTCGCAAGAGTGGAAAGATAAATGAAAATATAAAAAATTTAACGAGAGTATTTACAAATATATAGTTCAACATCCAACTACATCCAATCAGAGTGGAGGAGTCTCTAACGCAGCTGTCAATCATATCAGTCACTGCTCGTGAATTGTCACACTAGGCAGCGCTGATCAAATATGCATCAAGAATCTGATACTGCGTTGGTTATTTCTCACCTCAAATGCTTTCAGAAACATATTTTAGTGACTGGCTATGAAATGAGAAAGTTTGCTCTGGCCGCTGGACAGTGGTAGAGGACTGTATTGGGATAGGTAGCCCACAAGACCCAACACAAATCTCTTAGCGGTTTTATTTTTGCTGCAGGCAGGAGCGGGCACTCAAAAAACAACAAAAAGAACAAAACAAAAATATACGTGCAGGTCCTGGAAATTAATTAACATGAAAGATGGAGAAGTCAACAAGTGAAGTTGAAACAATGACAGTAGTGTAACTTTAGTCGCGTTTCCATCACAGTTTTGCGCAGAACAAATGCAATATTTCTAAAGTTTCGACAAAGTACAATTGCAACTTGCAGGTGTTTCCATTAAAAGGTGTTTTGCGTATGAGCCGTAATTCTCGTAAAATCTCGTCTCCGAGACTTGCAGTCATCTACAACCGAAGACGAAGAGAGCGAGTGGTATTCCAGAGGCAAAGCCCTTATGTGTGGCAGCGACCACGGATAAAGGATTTCTGGGAGAGGATCGTGAACGAGGAATTGAATGTCCGGTGACGTATATTTGCGAAAAAGTGTTTCCATTACGCTGAGAGCTTAAAACTTTTTCTCAATTGAGAGTTTTTAAGAAATATAGGTGTTTCCATTACCAGTTTTTTATTGCGATATTTAGGTTTTGTACATTTCTAGGGTTAATGGAAACACACTTATTCATTCATTCATTTTCTGTAGCAGCTTATCCTGTTGGGGGTTGCTGGCGGTCTGGAGCCTATCCCAGCGAGAGGCGGGTTCACCCAGGACAGGTCAGGGCTGACACATAGAGACAGATAACCATTCACACTCACATTCACTCCTACGGACAATTTAGAGTCACCAATTAACCTGCATGTCTTTGGACTGTGGGAGGAAGCTGGAGCACCTGGAGGAAACCCACACTGACACAGGGAGAACATGCAAACTCCACATAGAATGGCTTCCCCACCCTGGGTTTGAACTAGGAACCCTCTTGCTGTGAGGCAACAGTGCTAACCACTGCACAACCACAAATGATTACAGATCATAATAATAACACTGAATCCCAGAAACAGAGAGTAACTGTAACTATGAATGTAACTATGCACTAGAACGTAATTTCACCACAGGAGCAAGCAGTGACGACGAACAGTTGGATCACAACTTTCTCAAAGTGACAGTTTCAGCAAAACATGTTTTATGGGGGCACAGTGACCTTGACCTTTGACTATCGACCACCAAATTCTACTCACTTTGTTTGTGACTCCAAGCGAAACGTTTGCGCCAAATTTTAAGAAATTCTAACAAGGTGTTCCTGAGATATCACGTTCACAAGAATGAGACAGGAAAGGTCACAATGACCTCAACTTTTGACCACCAAAATCAAAAAGTTCATCATTACATTGAAGCAGACGTTTGTGCCAAATTCCCTCAAGGCCCTCTTAAGATATCACGTTCAAGAGACCAGGACAGACAACATGAAAACATAATGTGTCCAACACTCCAACAGCTCAGTGCACCTTTTGTATGACTCTGTGTTGGAGCCGCTTTTTTACTGTTGCTTTAACGGGACGAAGAATTGCGAAACATCACAGTGTAACTTCCATTACTGCGGAGGACAGACACTGTAAACTAAACTAAACTGTAAATTAAAACAGCTGAAACATGTACAACCAGCGGTATGGTCCTTTAAAACAAAATGTCTTTATGTGACTTCCTGTGTTTGCATTCCTTCTCTTCATCTTTTTTACTTCCTCTCTGTCTGTCTGCATACCCACTTCCCCACTTCCTGTTCATAAACCTCCCCACTAATATTCCCACAATCCACCGGGAGCAGCAGATCTGTCCCGTCCCCCCTCCTCCTCCCCCTCCATCCGTCCTTTCACGTCTCTACGTCTAATTTTTACCTACGGTGACACTCATTGGTTGACAGTTTGATTGACAGGCTGACAGGAAGCGGTGTCGTGTCTGCGCGCCGTCGCTGTCGTCTTTAATTTCCCCTCATCGCCGTGACAACACACGGGCACCTTACATCTGTTTTGCACGCGGCAGAGTGAAGCGGTTGGTTAACAGCTGCAGGTGAAGGACTCAAACGCCTCACTCATATCAAACAGGACAGTCGTTTGGATTTTTCTGTGTCACACAAACTGCTGCTGCTGCTGCTCACATCAGAACTGTGACCTTTAGATTTATTTATTGATTTAATTTAAAGAACAGTTTAGGTTAAAGCTGCTGACATCACATTTACAGCTTTTTTGAGTGGATATTTTTACAATTTAAATACTGGAGTCTAAGGAAACGTCTTCCTAATAAAACTACCGGCTAAATTTAAACTAAAACCATGCTGATAAAATACTGATGATCACTTTGTAGAGCCATGTTTACCTCAGCTTTTTAACTCTGACTAAAAGTGTCACAATATTTTTTAAATCCTTTATCAGAGACGATGCCGACCGATCAACAGTTTGACAACGAGATGTATTTCCATCTCTAACACCTCTATGATTATAAATGTGAATCTAAATATCTTGACTCTCATACAGTCGTACTGCACATGTGATCAAAGACATGTGTGTTGTTGTGTGTGTTCCATCACCTCCATGTCATGAGTGAGCGATACTGTAATGTGTGTTTGTGTGTGTTATGGATGACAGTCTCTGAACAACAGTGGAGATACTTACCATAAACCATCTATTAAAGCAGGGTGGGGCACGTCAGCTGCCATCACTCTGTGAGTGTGTGTGTGTGTGTGTGTGTATTCTTAGTGATGATTTTGTGTGTGTGTGTTCATGCACTTTATTTGACACCTGGAGCAGCCACAAAGGTTAAATTATTACTCTTTGTCTGACGTATTTTCAAACCATGAAGGTTTTAAATTTGTAAAAAACAACAACAAAAAAACAGTCTGAAAAAAGCAATTTTAAAAAGTGTGAAATCATTTCAGTGTTAATTCTATGAGCTAAAACCACCACAGCCGGCTCAATAAACACTTCTGTCAGACAAAAAACAAATAAATGAACAATTACTACTCGCCGTTTAAGTGTGATCATAATCTACAGATCATATAATCAAGACAGAATCACAGTTTGATGGTCCAAACACATTATTACATCCACAGATATCCACATCTTCACATTTCTATACATATTACTCAAAGTTTTTCTGTCCTGCATGTGAACAAACCGACCAGCATCTCAAAATAAAGGCAAGCTCCTGACCTTTCCATTGACACCACACTTGAACCAACAGGAGCTTCCAGCGGTGTTGCTACAGCCTCCATAGCCAACCAGGGCCTGAGCTGGAGTGTACGTCACTCAGAACATTTCCATGCACAGTTACGGGCAACTACAGTTACAGCTCGACTAGGACATCTAACTGGCCTACTGTCCTTGTCCCAGTATACAAGCACGGGAGGGGAATCCATTTATTGAGCCAAGTATGTGCGACTCCTCTACGATAGGTGGAGATATGCCCCCTTTCAGCTTGTTAGTATTGGACCTTTTTCCTGTTGACCTATTACGTCACAGACCAAACAATGGACAGACAAGTTAGTTACGGTTAGCTAGCAGCTAACTGGTACCATGGTGGACAACTTTACAGCTCTGTACATTTGGTCCGTCCAAAAAGTCACGGCTCTGCATGTAGATTTCTCCATGTTGTTACCGGCTTCTTCTTCTCTTACACATTTAATGCTATTGGACTTGTGGGTCAAAGCCCGGGGCGGAAACTGTGGAGCATGCTCAGAGCGCCTCGGCCAGTTTGGGTCTGATTGACTGTATACATGCAGGAGGAATCTGACTTTAAGGATATTTTGATGACCAGCTGTGTCTCTTTGCCTCCTTGTCTCCATCTCTATCTATGTGTCTGTTGTCTTTCTGTCCATGTCTCCTCTACTGCCGTCTTTGTGTCTCCTTCATGTCTCCCTGTCTTCTTGTTTCCTTGCCTCCCTGTCTCCTTGTCTTGTATCCTCACTGCAGATCGACAGGTCGCTGCACGTTTGAGTCTCACACAGAGAGACAGACAAAACAACCAAACAGGCTGCTTGTGTGTGTGTGTGTGTGTGTGTGTGTGTGTGTGTGTGTGTGTGTGTTAACAGGTGTGGCATTCCTCCCCCCAGACACTCATCATGCCAGGTGCTCTTCCAGGCTGTTATAAACACACACACACACACACACACACACACACACACAAAGACAGTCACACACACTTTCTTCCTCTTTGTCTCTTTTTTGCAGCGGTTCACTTTCTGACGTTAGCAAAGCGTAAACACACGCGGCGTCTCTCTCTTCATCAATCACTCTCTAATTGTTGGCACTTTTTGGATCGACACATGCACACACAGTTTACTTTACTGCACCCCTCTGTTTAATTAGTGTCCGTCTGTCCGCCGCCTCTTCATCTTCAAACACCACATGGTGTCTTTAAAATCACCAAACATCAATCTGCTCTTTAAAGTCCAAACACACCACAACAATTTCACTTCATCAGCAACAACTAAACTTCCTGCTACTTCCTGACCTGCTCAACTTAAAGGAGCAGTCTGCTAATTTGTGACAGCTCCAGCCCTCACATGTGATGCTACAGCTCATCATATCAGGGTAATATCTCCCTGAATCTGTGTCCCTCTTTAAAGAGACGTCTGGGAAATGTGTCTCATCCACAGTCAGCTGAGAAATGTATCATTAAGGTGACTAAAATTTGGATTTAATATCTCAAAATAATGAGAAACAATAGTAACTCAAGAGAGTTACTATTGAGAAGGTTCTTTATTATTTTGAGATAAATAAGTTATTACTTTTGAGTAACTGAGTCCTTTTTTGAGATACTAAGTCACTGTTTTTAGGTTAATGCTGCATTCACATGGAATCAGGCAAACGGCAGACGGCAAACCGGATGTCATGTTAGTGGACAAGAAAAGGACGGTAAAACTTGGGCAAGGCCGGACGGTAGACGGCGATGTCGTCCAAAGTTAAAATATTTTAACCTTTACTGTTCACTGGCCACGAAATACGTGACATAGTTCCAAAACAGAAAGGAAAATATGGCTGTACTTGACAACAAAAAGCTAGTGCTTTTGGTGCAGCAGCACCCAGAATTATACTAAACTTTAAAAGCCTATCGTGATGCTTCCAAGAAGGCGTACATATGGGACGTGATTAGCGCAGAGCTGGGTGGAATACCAGGTAAGTAATATGAAATGTAATGTTATGAATTACTTTATTAGCTTAGCGCGCTATCTGGCTAATGTTAGCTCTCTGTAGCCCAAAAACATCACCATAGCAACAGTCATGTGTCACGAATCACGTGTGTCTCATTTTGCCGTCGTGCCGTTCCGTCGGACCGCTTGTTTATTTCTCCTGTTCCATCCAGAAGATGTCTCCCGTCTGCCGCCCGCCTGATTCCATGTGAATGCGGCATAAGTCATTATTTTTGAAATAATGAATTTAATATAACTTACAACATTTTCAAAATAATGACTTTATTTAGAAAAAAAAAAATCAAGTCATTGTTTTGGGATACGTAGTCAATGTTTTTCAGATTAAGTTAGTATTTTGAGAAAGTTTCTCATTATTTTAAGATACTACGTCAATGTTTTAGGAAACTAACTCAATATTTTTGAGATACTAAATCATAATCTTAATAAACTAATTAATTATTTTGTCAAACCTTGTCAACATTTTCTAGATTAGGTCATTATTTTGAGAAAGTTTCTCATTATTTTTAAGTAATTATGTCAAGAAAGTTTTCATAATTATGTCTTTTTCTTTTCATTATACTGGTGGAAATGAAAAACCACAAGTTACACGTGCAACCAGTTAGCTGTTGTAAACAGTTAGCTACAACAAATCTAAGTATTTACAACTTGTCTGAAGGGCAATATGTTTTAATTTAGTGCTGTCTAAATTTACACTTCATTATAAGGCTATACTCTGTTATAATCATTCGAACTGTGAGAGCGGATTCAAACTTCATCTCATCCCTCCAGAGACTCTGCGTCCATGTTTTTCCTGCACAGATCTATATGGATGAGTAATAAAGTTCATACAAACACAAGCTTCATTCATTTAGTCTGGTGAACGCAGAGCAGCTCATACCTGACAGGAGAGCACACATGGAGCTTTACATCCTGTTTAATGACTGCTCCCTCTCTCTCTTCATTAAGCGTTATCAACCTCTCTGGCCTAATCTCTCTGAAATTAGTGTCTGGTCTCTACCACCTAAGTGACTGGCTGGCATTCATTAGCGCTGCGTTTTAGCCAAATCAATCACGCCGCGCCCCGTCCGCCACGCTTTCTTAAAATGTCATCCTCAAACTTCTCACAATCAATTAAGCGGGAGATTAATGAGGCCAATTTGCCGCCAACACGTCGGCCTTCCTTCTCCGCTGAAAAGGCTACGGCGCGCGCACACACACAAACACACACTCACAGTGATGCAGAAACACGCTCGGAATGATGTATGTACGTAGAGGAGATGAGCTGACGCACACACAAACACACACACAGATAAATGTATGTACATAAATGACACACATGTGTTTGTCCTGAGGACTGCAGCACGGCGACAAAACTGTGAGTACGCTCTTTAAATAAACACAGCCTGAACGTGACTTCACTTCCTGTTTGATGAGACAGTGTTTTAAACCAAAATAAAACAATATTTTTTGTAATTTTGCTGATGTGATGTTTGATATTATCACTATATGTGTGTGTGTGTGTGTGTGAAACTTAAAATACTTGTCCAGATAGTCACTAGTTTTGTAATGTGAGGAGAGTCGACATAATAAGCTCTGACCTTTTCAATCATTAATCTAATAATTAATCTAATAATCTCCTCTGACATTGATTCATTATTTTGCAGCTGTGTGAGCGCTCCTGTCCTCAGCTTTATAATTAGTTTTTTTTAGAAAACTCAAAAACTGACACAAAGATCAACAAGATCGAGACAATAATGAACGGGTGCACTGGGCGCATATTTTGGACTCAATTTCACTTTGTATGCAACTGTGCGTAAAGTTGCTGCTGATACAAACTGAACTATTCCTGTGAAAGAAAGCTGTCCTTTCATGTCACCATGAGTCACAGCCGGTCACTGATAATGTTTAACTGTACCTGGCAGCATCAGAGGGAAACACAGTGGGACAACAACGTAAGTTACAGAGGTTAAAGTCCAAGTAGAGTGGACGGGATTGTAAAGCCAAACCCTGAACTTTTTTCCTAAACCTAACCACATGCTTTTGTTGTTGAAGAAAAAAAACACCAATTTGCAGTATTGTACTGACATAGTGCTTTTATTTTGAAAGAGACTGTATGCAAACTGTACATTTCCTCTGAAAACAGAAGTGTATTTTGAAAACAGACAATGCATGTAACAGGCTGAAGTTGACACAGCGTCTCAGAACGTCAACAACCAACACACCCAGGGTACCTTGGACATCATATGTGGACGTGGAAAGTTCATGACCAAACATGTCACCATTTCAGTATGTTTTAAACTTCTAAAAGTTAATTGCAACATCTTGATCTTTAATAAAAAAGTCTTGTTCAGTGTTAGGTTGTACTGAGAGGCCCTCTAAGGAGTAACATGTTCAGTTTTTCCGGTAAGAACATTTGTTTTGGTTTAAACCTGGTTATCCCTGGTGAAAACTAGCATTAGCATTATCACAGTTAGCTGTAGCTATAAATGCTGTGCTAACCAAGCTAGCAGCTAGTGTTAAGGCCAAAACAAACTGGTGCCGAACACAGTGTGGCAAAAAATACGCCCCTATTATTTTAAATGTGCAACCCCACACCAGTGGAAGCTAGATGTGGACGCACCACCGCGCAGCACGGAATTAAATGCATTATTCCCGTCTGCTTGTACAAACTAGCTCCAGCTCCTTTTTTCTGCTCCTATGGCAGCTTGACTCCTCTCATCACCACTGATGCATAAAGAGAAGTCAGTACCTGTAGCTGTCTCATGTATGAAGACTAGATGATGAGAGACATTGAGGTCGAGCAATATCCTGCACTAAACAACCCACTGTCCCGTCATTATAAAGACAATGGCTGAGAAGATATTGACTGGAGAGCCACAGCTCTGGAGATCGGCTCTTTAGGTGAGAATAAAGTTTAATTAAAAGCTCTCCACACATTATTTTAAGCTAACGCAGAAGTGGAGGAAGTACAGATCTTTCAGTTAAAGTAGTTATGACTTTGCATGGTCTTCTGCAGATGAGCTGCAGAAGTCCAGTGTGTGCTAGGGGCGTGTGATGCACCGTCAGTGTGTTTTTTAGCTCTAGGGTTAGCTCTATCCTCTCATCCAAATATGGCAACTTCATCCAAGATGGCAGGCACCTCATGGGGGCTTTGGCCATTACTTTATACAGTGGTTAAAAGCAAAAACAGTATTGAGAGCTGAACACACAGAGACTGAGTCTCACAACACAGGCTTGTTTTGGGAAGTGGGATCATCAGGGTTGTTTGCAGTCAGTGAGACGTCGCCGCAAACCGTTTGGAGGTGGTCTGGTGCTCTAGTGGACGGACTCCAGAGATGGTCTACTTCTGACATAGCTCTCAACAACTTGCCGTGTTTTAACTGGTAATGGAAACGCAAATTGTTGGGCAGGGTTTGACTTGCTGCGGCTGGAAACTGCCGATGGAAAACCACCTGGAGTTTCATTAATCGCATGAACAAAAAAACAAAAACAGGTCTCATCAGCCAGATGTGGACGTGTTCTGCTCTGTTTCAGTGTATTGGCAGGTTTTCTTTAAAAGGCAGTGTCTTAATTTAGGGCACATTTTAACAGAAAGCCTGTCACTCACACACAAACAGACACACACACACACACACACACACACACACCTCTTCCCTCTTCCAGGTGAAGGGAGGCCCACATTGTTCGTGTCACTTCCAATCTCACAGCTGCCTCAATCTGCCTCGGGATCTGCCTCATATGGTTGTCATAGCGACTCTCCAGGGATTATAACAAGGTATTATGGGATGTCTAGTGTCTCGAGCTGCAGGATCAGAACACGGTGTTAACACTCACTCACTCAAACACACACACACACACAAACACACAGAGTCTCAACACGGCAGCGATGCTCAGCGCAGCGTGAGCGGATGCGCGGCGGCTCGGCTGCTCTTTGCTTGTTCCAGCCTCGTGTTAACACTCACACATGACAACATGATGTGCAGAGCGGCGGAAGAGGAGAGACGGTTGTCACGGCGACACGCTCGCTCTCTGCTGTGGCTGTCTGCAGGATTAAAGCGGGACAGATAAAGAACAAACGCAACAACAAGGACTTGTGACAGATGTGGTTGCACGCAGGACTAATGCACAACATCCTCCTCGGTCTGCTTCGCTGTCTTCTACTGATACAGAATGAGCTGGAGCGTTTCAGGAATAGCGCCCTCTAGCTGTCAGGCTGACAGAGTGTTCACACTGGGAGCAGCTCGGAGTAGATTTCAAACCAGTTTCTTCCTGATTCATCTCTCCTGCGTTCTCACTCCGACCTCGTCACATGTCCACGTTTGGTCATGGAGTTCCCACGTCCACATACGACGTCCAAGGTACCCTGGGTGTGTTGGTTGTTGACGTTCTGGACGCCGTGTCAAGTTCAGCCTGTTACATGCATTGTCTGTTTTCAAAATACACTTCTGTTTTCACAGGAAATGTACAGTTTGCATACAGTCTCTTTCAAAATAAAAGCACTACGACGGCACAACACTGGGAATTGACTTTTTTTTCCCTTCAACAACAAACACATGTGATTAGGTTTAGGAAAATAAAACAGGGTTTGACTTTCCAATCTTACGAGACGTGAATGCCCCTCTCTTGGATGAAAGTCAGTGTTTGTTGGATCCATCCACCACTCCCCCCCTCCCAACCCAATTTTCATCCTTGTCCCGCTGCGTTTCCCCCTGATGCGGCCGGGCGCCGCTCAACTATAATGACAACCGGCAGGGAATCATGCTGGCGTTAAAAGACATTTTTGACGCCCCAAGTCACTACCCAAGCGCTGGATTTCGATGACTTTGGAGTGAGACCTGGCTCAATGCACATTTGCAATATTAAGTTTTATAATTCCACAAAATTTGTTTCAGTTTCTGTCACCTTACGTTCACCATTTGGGGTACCCCAGCTATAAAGGGGTGTCTCCCTCCTTACCTCTCCCCTTTTGCTGTTGTACTTCATGGGAGAGGTAAGTGGTTTAGCATTGTTTATACGTTAATTTTATGCTAACATATTCCTGTGTCGTTTAATTCGCATAGGGGCTCAAGTTTGTATGATTGTGTTTGACGAAGGATTTTGTTTTTGCCACTTGCTGTCAGGAATAAACAGAGATCGGGGGCCTCTTCATATCAACACAACGCAGACATCACTAGAGTCCACCAGTTACATCTAAACTCGTCCATTCTCAAGGATCAATGCGACTCAGCTCCTCTCGTGTCTCCTCTCCACCGCCGGACAACAGTAACAGGAGCCATTAGTCTGCCTCACTGTTACAGACGGTCAGTGTCAGTGTCTTTCAAACAGTTTGTGGTGAATTCTTCGTATCTGGGAGGAACTTTTCTGTCAGGATCCTCCGTATGATAAAGGGATTAAAAAAGTACAAGAAGATTTGAATAATGTGGATTTTTACACAGCGAAGGCTCACTGGTGTCAACCAGATTATAACAATAATCAGGTGTGACTGAAACAGATGCGCACATACACACACACACACACACACAAACAAGATTTCTAGGTTTAATAACGGAGAAGCAGTGAAACACTTTTGGAGGTTCACAAAATCATCTCAGGAATGTATGCACACTTACAAATAGTGCATATTGTATAACACACACACACACACACACACACACACACACACACACACACACACACACACACAGATTACCAGCCTCTATCAGCTGTGGTATCGCGTCAGCCTGGTTGTGATGTTAAAAGCTCAGCCTTTGGGCTGTATGTTAAACAGATAAGGAGTGGAGCATGTTAGGGATTAAAACTACAAGACACACACACATTTTACATGCACACGCGCACACACACACACACACACACACACACAAACCCGAGGGAGCGAACAGCGATAACCCAGTCATTATCATACTTTCATAATTCCATTTAATAATTCAGCTTAGCGGCGGCGGCAGCAGCTGGATGTTGAGGAATAATTGAAGTCGGCTGTGGTGAAAAATCTGAGGGTGAATTATGAGGAATCACTGCGCTAATAATGTAAAGGTACATTATGAGGAATAATTTAGCTTCAGAGAAGCTCAGAGGCAAATCAGAAGAAATAACTCAGATAACAAAATGGTGTAAAATCCTCAGTCTGACACAGAATGTGACGGAGTTTCAACCCCAGACGATGATAGTCCTGGGATTCAGGAATAACAGAAATTAGAGAATGATGGAGAATTAATAAAAGTTCATCAGGCCTCACTAACGAGACGGATGCTCATCACACACTGAATAACAGACATGTGAGAGGAATGTAAACATTAACTTTGCTGTGAACAGATCCTAGAGCTCTTTTCATGACATTTAACCCTCTGAAAATGGCCCTCCTGCAGGCGGCCATGGGGGCTGTTGTTTCATGATCCTGTTTAAGATAAAAAGTACAACAGCTACAGCGTTCATTCTTTTTGCACCTGACAACTGAGACTTCCATCATTCGTGCCATCATGGTGTCCATCTGCGATGATGTCATTACATTATGCTACAAATTGTTCAAAATATGATGAAAATGCGAGGAGACACCACAGTATTGTCCCGTCATGGTCACGGGAGATCGATGTTCACATGATCCTGCTTAAAATCAATCTAAAAAATAATATATATATTTATAATAGCAACAGTGTTTTTTGTTTTTTGTGCAGCAGAACGACTTCTGTCTTTCATGCCATCACATTGTCTGCTTGCGATGACATCATTACATCATGCTACAAGCAATCCAAAGATGGTGAAAATGTGCGGTGGTGCCAGAGGAGCAGAGAAGCAGGTCCACAGAAATGTCTTTTTAGCTTTTAGGTTGTACAGGTTTTAGGGATATAAAAAAGTGGGAAAATATTTATACTGCAGATGAAACTGTACGACATCTATTGCTCGTCTGTCCGTCCTGGAAGAGGGATCCCTCCTCAGTTGCTCTTCCTGAGGTTTCTACCGTTTTTTTTCCCTGTTAAAGGGTTTTTTTGGGGAGTTTTTCCTGATCCGCTGTGAGGGTCATAAGGACAGAGGGATGTCGTATGCTGTAAAGCCCTGTGAGGCAAATTGTGATTTGTGATATTGGGCTTTATAAATAAAATTGATTGATTGATTGATTGATTGATGAAACTATCAAAATGGCTTTGCACTCCGCTCATAAAAATAGGAGTACACTTAAGAAACTAAAATGTACAGATGTGTGTATGTGGTTCAAATAACTTGTGGAGTGTGAAGAAGTATTTTAATTATGTTTCTACATTTTGAAATCTTCTGGATCGATATGTTTTGCGTGCTTATTTTTTCAAATCTGTTTTAAAAAAAAGAAGTAATTTTTTAATTCATGGTGTAATTTCAACCCCAATTATTATGGTCTATTGACCTTCGTTACCTTTTAGCTTAGGTTGTATAGATTTTGGGCATTTGAAGAATTTGAAAATACTCCGAGAAATGACATCACAATGAGCAAAAGTATCAACATATGCATTGACAGACTGTTTTTATAGCAGAGCTCAACGGGTTTAAGAGCTTTTTTCTTTAACTGTCATAAAAAACAATGAAGCAATGGGGCTGCCATTCTGCTCGTAACATCAGTTAAGTTAATATGTAATGTTAACGTGAGCATGCGGACGCGTACAGTTAGAATGTTTCACACAGTGGTCCTGAAGATAAATCTGAGGAGTAACAAGATGATTAACGGGACAGAAGAGAATCAAAAGATCTTTAACTTTTCTGACTTCAAGTGAAATATTGGATCATTTTACCCTTTGACGATGTCAGAAGTATTAAATAAAACAATTTAAGGAGGGAACATTACTTTGTTTGACCTGTTTACCATTCAGACATAAAGGCTGTGAACAAGAGTCACGACTAAACATTTCGAACAGTGTGTAAAATTTACGGGGATTAAAACTGGTGAAAACACTGAATGAAGCAGTTTTACGTTAAAAAATCTATATTTTCCTGATGCTACAGTGGCCAGCACAAAAACATGAATGTCCCTATCTAGAGCCAGTGTTTGGTTTGTCTGCTCTGGGCTACTGTAGAAACATGGCGATGCAAAATGGTGATCTCTATAGACGAGGACCTGCTGCCTATGTAGATATAAACAGCTCATTTTAAGATACGGAAACACAATGATTCTTATTTTCGGGTGATTATACACGAAAGAAAACAGACTTATAATATCATATTCCATTTCCCTAAATCCTTCACACTGGAGCTTTAATGGGACACAAGACAGAAGGACTGGGAAGGGAAATGCTGGTGTTTTAGCATGTAGTCAGGAAACATACAACTATGCTGATGTGTGGAAGACCCGGGGATGGCGCTTCTTGAAAAGTGCGGGGATCACCAGTGTTACTGTGTGTGTGTGTGTGTGTGTGTGTGTGTGTCAAGTTTGACATTTTGCAGTTGTCTAAAAGAGTACATTTACACAGGTGTGTGTGAACCTCCACACACACACACACACACACACTGCATCCATATGCATTTTCAACCTCATTCCCAAAGGTGAGCTCAGATAAAGTCGACCTTGAACATTGAACAGCTCCTACCTGTAAAATGTGGCTGCCCAGGTGAGGTTCGAAGATCTCCGAGGCGATGGCGCTAGGACTCCTCCTTCGCTGGGTGCCGATAGCTAAACACACGCACACACAAATGCACATACGTACACACACACACAAGGAGAGAGAAAGCACAGGACAGGACAGAAGAAGACCGGTGAGACTCAGACACATTGATACGAGCAAAGCTACACACACACACAAATATGCATTCACACACACACACACACACACACACACACACTCACAGTAACGTTTATACAGCCTAGCATGACAAACACACATGGCACAGGACAAAAGGAACCAGTGAGGTCAGCTCTGCAGAACAGTCTTTAAACAGTGTGACGAGTTAGCATTGTTAGCTCTCCTCACTGAAACCAGTGGGAACCATTAGCTTTATGCTAATATGGTTTCACCATAGCATATCCTAAGGTTTAAGCAAAGAGCTAATAATGCAAACAGGTTTAATTTAGTGAATTCAACCAGTGTATTTACATGCAATTGCAGGTTAATTCCAGTTGAACTTGATATGTGGAGGTTCTGTAGACAGACAGTGGGTTCACCACTAGAGGTGAGTCCTTCAAATTACAGTGAGCTCTTAGCTGATCAGTTCATGGATAATTTCACAGAAAACCTGAATTGATGTCTTCAACAACATGATGCTATTGTCATGAGAATTGCTTAAGAAGTGAGAAGCCTACAGTTTACACATTGTTATATAACCATTTCAACATCTTACAGTATTCAGTGTCTCAGGGAAAAGTCATTTCTTGTGAGTCAGTATTTCCACAAAGAGAACAAGGAGAAGTACTAAGGTAGCATATACTGTTTTTTAAGCCCACTTTAGATGAAACCTCACACAAGGTCCAATGACTGGGTGCCAGCCTACCGCTCCAAGTACATAGTACTCGCTGTGGCATGCAGGGGACCCTATGAAACAGCGCAGCTGAGTATACCTTCTGAATGTACGTATGTGACTTATCTACATGTGTATGCCCAACATGTTCTCATCCAAAGGTCGTCACATGTCGCCGCTTTGTCAGTGGACTTTCACATCTACATATTACATGCTAGGTATCCTCCTGTATCTGCTGTTGATGTTCCAGGATGCCACAACCCAACGCCAGGACATCAACAAAAGCACATGATAAGGTTAAGGTTACAAAAGCACGTGGTTTGGTTTAGAAAACATTATGCTTTGGCTCAACATTCATACAGGAAGCAAGTGGGTTTGGAAAACGATATACGCACTCTGGTATACATTAAAAGTTCCCAACAGCCCTCTAAAAGAGAAAAGATTCACATGAACTTTTTCTGCTGTGGTTCCAGTCTGGTTAAATTCCAGCCTTTCACACTACTTGATCAGTGTTGGGGAGAGTTTGTGGTCATGGTGAAAAGAAACCAAACACCAAACCAAAAATCAAACTCTGAAACAAAGTTGTTCCCATCTGTACGATCACATTGAGACTACACAGAAAAGACAGATGTAGAGTTCTTGAGAAGAGATTGGGAGGCAGTGGGATGTAGTTAGCAGGAGGCTCTGACCACATTATCAGCTCTAAAACTGTGATGCTTTGATCACCTGTCCAGTGTTTACATAGTCCACAAATATTTCTAAAACAAATGATGGCTGAGTGGCTGAAAATTAGTCTCTGTTCCTCTGTGGTCAAGTCTGAGAGGCGAGTCTAAAGGCAAGGATACCAAAAACCGGCATATCTCTCTCTGTCTTATTATATTCTCTCTTCCTTTTTGTTTCTCGATATCCTTTTTATTATTCTCATCTTTCTATCCATCACTGCTCATCTCTGGAGAGAGGGAGAGAGAAAGAGACAGTGAGAGGCAGACGAGAGAGGAAAAAGAGAAAGAGAGAAATGTTTTATAGCTTTCTAAAATTTCTCCCTGAGGGCAAAACTCTCTCTACAGAGAAAAACAGAAAGTACAACAGCCAGAGAGACAGAGAGAGGGAGAGAGGAGGCGATGTGAAAAATCTGCCCTCAGGTTAAACTGTCTCTCTCTTTCCCAAAAGAAGACAGAGCCAGAGCGTGAGAGACAGACAGGAAGAGATTTTGAATTTTTAAAAACGTCCCTTTATCACCAGTTTTCTATCACATACTGTACATCTACATCATTCAGCCATAAAAATAGGTCACAAACTCAAAAAGAGAAAGACACAGACAGAAAGTACAACAAACATGTTGCCATGAACACAACACTGAATCTGCTGAGTGCTCCACCCGTCTCTAAAACTCTGACGCAGGCTGAAAGCAATCCTACCGATACTGACTTCAGGACAACTGGCTGTTGATATGGTTCCTTCCTGTCTTCTATACAGACAACAATCCAGACAACATGACTATTTTTTATAAAACCATCTTGCACAACCAGCCCAACATCCCATTTACAAAATGTATGTCCAGTGCCAGTGTTCAGTGCCTGTGCAGGAAGTGGTGTGTGAGGGTGTAGAGGCTGGGGTGGTGGATGGGCGCGTAGCATGACTGACTTTCATGCAGGACACCAGAATTTGAGTTTTCTCACAAACCCTTTGTCTACCAGCATGGGACTGGTTCCATTCTGCTTCCCACACCCAATTTTAAACCATTCAGAACAACATGTTCAGAGCCTGAAAAGTTGGTTCCCAGCTGGAATCAAAAAGTTGCAAGCTTTCTTTGACCTGAAGTGCGAACCATGACAACATCAGTAGGCTTGTAATATTCTAAAGGTTGGAAAGAGAGGATGGAGAAGTCAACGACAGAGAGACAGAAAGACGTGAGAAATCATCAGTGAAAAGAGTGTAAAGTGGACTCATTAATTTATGGATGAACTAGAATTACCGTCTCGCAGTTATAAGGCTTCGCAAATCAGTCAAGTTGCACTCACAGTTAACATCCATGTCTCTGAAAACAGACTTCCACTTAAACTTTAAAAATATAAAGAAATCATTGTTAATACCAAACCGGACGTTTGTGCCATATTTGAAAAAAGTCCCTCAAGGTGTTCTTGAGATATCCCATTACAAGAATGAGACAGACAAGGTCACAGTGACCTTGTCCTTTGACCTATATCCACCAAAATCTAACCCTTCCATCGTAAAGTCAAAGTGGACATTTGTACTGAATTAAAAAAAAATCCCTCAAGGCATTCTTGAGATATTACGTTCACAGGATGAACAACCGAAAAACATAATGCCTCTGGTCACTGCTTTCGACGGCGTGAACGTTTGAGGTTTGTTATTTGAAAAAAATTGGTAGTAGGTATTGGAGAGTTATCCAATATTGATTTTATTGCCTGGCAACAGATTAGCACCAGACAAGATTGCTGATACCTGCCGATTTTGCAGGTGATTGCATTACGTAGCATTGTGTTATGAAGACGTCTATACTGACGCCGTCCAGCGTTGTTATACACCGACACTGCCCAGCAACTTATCAAACAGCTGCAATAGGACGCCTTTTTTTCATCAGTGTCTGACGCCAAAATCACTGATCAAGTGGCGGTATATGACGACTTTGGAATGAGAACGGGTTGCCCTGGTAGCAAAAGTCGCGGACGTGGAACCACCAAATTAACTGTGGAAAACAAAATGCAGCGTGTCCTGTGTTGCTGGAAGGTGCTAGGCTCTGAGGAAAACTGCGAGCATCTTTGCAACTTTGCAAAAGAAAACCAGTGACATGAACAAATAAAAGTCGGCCAGTATGAGACAGAAAGACAGTGTATGAGCCAGACAGTGAGACGGTTTGAGACAGAGAGACAGTTCGGACAGTGAGACGGTTTCAGACAGTGAGACCATTTCGGACAGTAAGACAGTTTGAAATAGACAGTTTGAGACAGACTGTTTGAGACAGTGAGACAGTTTTGGACAGAGACAGTTTGAGACAGAGGGGCATTAAAGCTCACTAAAAGAGAGATTTTTCTGCCCTGAGGTAATTTTCTCCTCTCTACACAACCTCCGTCCTCGTCTCCCTGCAGACCTCATTACACTGAATTTAAACACACACTCTCGCTCTCTCACTCTCTCTCTCTCTCTCTCTCTCACACACACACACACACACACACACCCCTCCTGTCGTTTCTTTTTTTTGGTGGAGGGGGGTAATGTAGCTGAATTAGGCTCAATTAATGATGTAATGAAAAGCTCTTGTGAAGGAGAGCCCTCTAAAAAGGGGCGAGGAGAGAGAAGACAAAGGACAGAGGGGGTGATGGAGCTCAGGGAGGACGGATCGAGGAGCCGAAGCTCATGGGAATATTTGTGCAAAAATAAATGTTGTGTTTTAAATTTGATAATCTACAGTGAGCCGTGTGGACTCAAACACTTTTTACAGTGAAGAAAGGAAAACAGAATCAAAACCTTAATCTGATCACAGTCATTAAATCTTAAATCCATCTAACAAAACAACTGTGAGGACAGTTATTAACTGAAATATCAGAGACACATTTATAGTAAAGAAACTAGAGTTACCGCCCAGTGGTTGTTTAAATCCATGTCAGTGAAAACATGGATGCTTCACACACAGAAGATCTACACAATCAGCACAGTTTCAAGATCAGAGTCACAAATTCAGTATCTGACCAAATGTCTCCCCTTCTCTTCCTGAGATATGACGTTAAAACATGATGATGTCACAGTCAAGCTGACCTTTGACCTTTTGACCTCCATTATTTTATCCTCTTAGACATTTGTGTCAAGTTTTGTCATAATTAGTGTATGAATTCTTGAGTTATGGCCAAAAACATGTTTTGTGAGGTCACAGTGACCTTGACCTTTGACTCACGGCCACAAAAAACTAATCATATACCTCAGTTTAAGTGGACGTTTGTGTGAAATTTAAGTAAATTCCCTTGTGGTGTTGTTGAGACATCATGTTTGCAAGACTGCCGCAGATGCAAGGTCACAGCAACATTGACCTTTAACCACCAAAATCTAATCACTTCAAAGAGTAATCTCAACAGTTAATTGCTAAGTCCAAGTCAACGTTTGTGCCAAATTTGAGGAAATTCCCTTGGGGTACTCTTGAGATATCATGTTTACAAGAATAAGACGGACGAGGTCTCACAGACTTGACCACTGACCTATGACCACCAAAATCATCGTTGAGTCAAAGTGAATGTTTGTGCCAAATTTAAAGAAATTCTCGTAAGCTGTTCTTCAGATATCCCGCCTATGAGAATGAAATGGATACAAGGTCATAGTGACCTCGACCTTTTACCCCTGACCACCAAAATTGGATCAGTGTATCCTCAAGTCCAAGTGAATGTTTGTGTCATATTTAAAGACATAAAAAGATATCACATTCACGAGAATGAGACAGACGAGGTCATAGTGACCTTGACCTTTGAGCGCCAAAAACAAATCACTTGATGGTTGAGTCTAAATAGACATTTGTGCCTAACAGAAGAAATTCTCTTAAGGCATTCTTGAGATATCGTGGAGAAGAAGAAAAAGGTATGGAGACTGTGAGGATGACGAAGATGAGGAAAATCTGTGAGGAAGGAGAAAGAGGAGGAGAAACAGAGGGAGCTGGGGAAGGACAAGGTGAAAGAGAGAGGGAGAAGAGGAGGAAAAGAAGGTGGGATGTGATGGAAGAGGAATAACAGGAAGTAACCCTTGTTTTTGCAGGATGGTTAGGTTTCATGATGTGATGAGGAGTTTCTTCTTCACTGAAGAAGTTCGGAGTAGAAGTCAACCTAAAAGTAGCCCACCGACAGCTCTGATTGGTCCCTGTCTGTCACATGACCCTGCAGGTCACAGCGGTCTCTTCAGTGTCTTCCGAGGACGAAGATCAACACATGAAGGCCGGAGAATAACAATGACAACCTCCCTCCCTCCCTCCTCTTCCTCCCTGGTTTGGCCTCGCTGCAAGTAAACAAGTTCTGTGTGTGTGTGTGTGTGTGTGTGTGTGTGTGTATTTTAGCTAGCCCCCTCCAGCGATGCTCTGAGCATTTAGCCATCAGTGTGTGTGTGTACGTCTGTGTGTGCGTCTGTGTGTGCGTGTTCATGTTGTTGTTGTTTGTCTGCAGCGAGACCCCTGAACATGCAGCACACACACTCCTGGGAGACGTGGTTACAAAAACCTGATCCTGCAGGACGAGTGCAACACACGCACGCACACACACACACACACGTATTTCCTGTTTTAATAATAATAATAAATACAGACAGAGGGCAGAGGAAAGAGGAGGAGAGAGATCAAAATATGATTACTTTTTATTTTCACTTGTATTCATTTATTCCTTTTATTTTATTTCTTTAATCATTTTGATTTTGTTTTTGATTTTTTGTTTATTTCTTTATTATTTTGTTTTAATTGAACTGAATGAAGGGGAGACAGGGGAAGTGATGGAAGAAAAGGAGAGGAGAGGTGAGGAGATAAAAGGAGAGGAGGAAATGAGGAAAAACAGGAGGAAAGAGGAAAGGAAAGGAAAGGAAAGGAAAGGAAAGGGGAAACAAGGAAGGAAAGAGGAGAGATTAGAATGAAGAGAGAAGAGGAATCAAGATAAGAATAAAGGAGAAGAAGAGGAGAGGAGGAGGTGAGGATGGGAGAGGAGAGGAAAGGAAAGAGGGCAGTGGAAAAGGAAGTGGAGGAAGGAGGAAATGAGAGAGGAGAGGGGAAACAAGGACAGGAGGCAATAAGAAAAACAGGAAGAAACAGGAAAGGAAAGGATGCTGGAGGCAAGGACAAAGGGAAAAAGGAAGTGGGGAATAATAAAACAGGTGAAGATAAATAATTTCAAAATAAAGGAGAGAATATGGAATTAATATTCTTTAAAATAGAAACAAAAGAGAGGGCGTGCAAGTAAAATATTATTATTATTATTATTATTATAACAAAATAAAATATTTTCAAGTCAAGAAAAAATCAAATTGCAGGAATGAATCTGAGAAAAAAAAAGTGTGAGGTAGAAGCACAAAGTCATAAAGAAATAAAAGTCTATGACCCAAACTTCTTGAAAATATTTTAAAAAATGTGACTGTCTGTGAGAGAGAGAGAATGCGTAGGTGTTTGTTTGTTTGTTTGTTTGTGTGTCTGTCCATCTTATTGGAAAGTCAATTTAACTTTGGTCTCTCAAAGTCAAACATTACTGCTGTTGTTAATTTATTTTCTTGTTTAATATGAAACTGGCAACAAACCAGCGATCGCCTCTGTGTGTGCGTGTGTGTGTGTGTGTGTGTGTGTGTGAAATATCATATAGGTGTGTATTAGAGATGGAAAAGTATTTGTGTGTGTGTGAGAGAGAAGAGGGGGACTGGTACTGTTACACAAATTGCCAATTCAATTAGCAGTAGGTGTAAGAACACTGGAGAGAGAAGAGTGTGTGTGTGTGTGTGTGTGTGAGGGCAGCCATTTTGGCAGAATGTCAGAGCCAATTTATCAAGACCTAACAAAGGACTTCAGGGATGAAGAGAGAGGAGGAAGGAGGGAGGATTGAAGGGAAGGTGGGACATAGGGAGGAAGTGAGGGATCACTGAGGGAAGGAAACATCGACAGGTTGATAGAAGGAAGGAAGGAATTATTGAAGGAAAGAAAAAGACTGCAGCAAAGAGATTTAAAGGCGCCCTGAGGAGGTTTTGACCACATGCAGCGCTACAGAGCAACGTTTGTATCACACACACATTCCTGCTGATGTGGACACACACCCAAACACAACAACAGGAGGAATGCAGCAGCTAAAGGCACGAGAGAAGAAGAACTACTCGCTGGCAGACATGATATAAACACTGCTGGTTCCAAAATCAGCTTTGCAAATGTTTAATGAGGAAGGAAACATCCAACATGTCTGTCAGACCTCACTGTGAACGTAAGCAGAACGTTTGCTTGTTAACATTAAAATCCACAGGGTGCCTTTAAAAAGACGTTTTAAAAATCACACTGAAGTTTGTTGTAATGCTGAAGATTAGTAAAACAAACAAACAAAAACAAAAAAGCTAAATTAAGGGTCAGATCACACAGAAAGCCTTTCAGCAGCTGGGGGCAGTTTTCTATAACTGTTTTAACTGAGAATGAAGCTCTTTGCTCGCTGTGATTGTGTTGCTATGCGCCTCGTGTTTCTGCGCTTTAGATGCCTGGCATTTTAGCCGGAACGCTCTGAACTCCTCAAGTTGAAAAACTTCAGCTCAGAGCGGAAAAGTGCTCCACATCATCTCCGCTTTTTTCCCCATTGTCCAATGGGATGATTTGAGAGGCGGGCCTTCTGTGGTGGTCATGACAACAAGTTTACAGTTGGTAAACAATGGAGGAGAAACTGGTGGTAGTGGTTGCTGGATACCCAGAGCTATACGACCCGATGATTGGTTGTCAAACTGCCCCTGAGTCATCCTAAAATCTGCCTGTAAACGTCCATGATGGAGGAGAAGCTCCTGGACCAACTGGTGGTACTCCCCATGATCCAGCCTCTTTTTTAGGGTCTCATGTACCCACACAGATCTCTGTTTATCTGCTGACAGCCTCTCACCCTCAACCAGAGCTACAGACAGTACCCTCTGCATGTCGAGCACGGTCTCACTCCAACTTTGTCGAAATCTGGTGCTTGGGCAGTAAATTGCAGCGTCAGACACTAACAAAAAAAAGCTGCCGTTTAACACCAGCGTCATAGGCGGCCGGTTGCTGTTATAGTTTAACAGCGCTCAGTGGTGTCAGGGGGAAACAGGGTGGGACATGAATGAAAGTTAAGGTGACGAAAGTCTGAGGAGAGCGGGCGGGATTGGTGGTGAATGGGTCCAACAACTACAAACTATCACCCGGGAGAGCGGTGTTCGCATTCCAATAAGATCATAAAGCCAAACCCTGTTGTTTTTTTCCTAAACCCAACCATGCATCTTTGTTGTTGGAGGAAAAACTTCCACGTTGTTGTACTGATGTAGTGCTATTATTTTGAAAGAGACCGTATGTAAACGTTAAATTTCCTGTGAAAACACAAGTGAGAATGTGTTGGCCTGACCATTTTAGGAACTTCTCATTACTGTGAAATAAAATATAAAACAAAAATAAATAAATAGATAAATAAATAAAACAAGGTACATTGATTACATGAGAAGGTTAGAGTGAGGAAGTGCTGGAGTGGTTGCCCGGCAACAATGAAAATGTGCGGCAGGCGTTATTTTATGAGTAGAATTCAATTTAAACAAGAAATACAGTGCGGTGTGCCTCACATTTTGCAACCTGCGACATGCTTTTTGTGTGACTGGGGCCTATCATGGTTCACTCCATATGTCTAGACCAGTGGTTCTCAAATGATGTGCCATGTGCCTTGAGATTTTGGTTTGCCCTTTGGTGTGTCCTGGGCACAGAAAGTTTAGAAACCACTGGTCGAGACAAACATGGTCGTTTTGGTTGGTTGGTAATTTATCTCAGAGTATGGACAGTAAACTGCAGAGCATGCTTCACTTTCTCAGTAGGGTCAGTGATAGAAACCCTCAGTGACAGATTGTGTTGAGTTATAGAAGCAGGTGAAACAGAGGCTAAACAGGAAGTGATGTCAGGACATCAGCTGTCTCTACTGCATGAAGAGACAAAAGACAGGAGGGAATGAATGACAGAAGGAAGGAAGAGAAGAGAGGGCTAGTTTTTACAAAATGGCTGTCAGACACACACACTCTCTCACACACACACACACAGCCCCACAGAGCTGTTTAAAAAATCATCAGCAGTGGAGACATTTGTTTTAATTAGTATCTTTTTAAAGGAGTCATTCAACCATTTTAACTTTTCATGACCAGTTCTGCTTAATAATCCATGTTCTTCCTCCATCATCAAACTTTAACCGTCTGACTCGCCCGCCGTAACAACCTCTCACACACAGCCACTCTCTAAATTGTGGCTCTTCAAGGAAAAAAGGAGTGAATAAATGAATGAATGAATGAACAGTTCATTATCAAAGATCATCCTGATAAATTATTGGGGACTGCCCACTGTTTCAACCGTTCATGATTCTGAAATCCCAGGAGTCCGAAAAATATACCGTTTGCTAATTATAATGGCGTCATCTGACCTTCCTGCTGTGGCGAAGTCATGACCCGCCAACCTCTGCCTCTGATTGACTAGTATTCATTGCCGTTGTTGGTTCGGCTGATTGGCTGCAACCTACGAGGCTGAAAAATGAAGCCAATTCAGAAGTGCCAAAAACTGCAGTTCCTCTAATGTCCACTTGAGGCTGGCTCCAACAGCGAGTCAATCCCCACAGACCCACATGTTAAACTTTGAAGCAGAAATAAACATGTTTACAGCCTGGTACAAAAAATAGTTTTAATCGCTACTGCTAATTTCATCCTTCATGAAAACTGTACGTGGGATGGATTTTGAAATATCTCACCTATTTACATTTTGTTAAGGCATAAAGTTACACATAATAAAAGGGGAGTTGGGGTATTTTTCAACCTGGAACCTGTTTTCTCATGTGTTTGTGCATCTGTGTCTGAACAACGATTTTTTAAATTGGCCCAATATTATGAGACAGATGCAGCTGGCAGCGAGGTAACAGGCTGCTATGAAACCACTATGGACTGGTGCATACCGTCAACTTACATCCATTAAAAGTTCTTGTTTTTGCCTGTTTTGTGTCCAAGTCTTATTAAAGGAGAAGTCTCATTCAGACTTCTTGCAGACTTTTTCCACATTGGCGAATTCAGCTAAACATTCAGCCATGACAGTGGCTCTTTAGTTAAGAAGTTAGATACGCTTCCTGTACCCGAACATGACAAACTATTACCAGCACATCTCTCTCCATATCTCACTAACATTTCCACTGTTTCACAAGTCAGTGACTTCTGGCATCAGACACCATCCAAAAAAGCGGCCTTTCATGTTGGCATTACACATTATTGTTTAGCGGGACCTGGTAGCATTTGGGTGAAATGCAGTGGGGCAAGAACTAAAGTTAAGCTGGTGGAAGTCAAAGTAAGGTGGGCGGGAGTGGTGGTGGATGGGTCCAACAACCACAGAGCTTCACCTGGGAGGCTGGTGTTCACTTCCTGTAAGACTGTAAAGCCAAACACTGGTCTTTTATCCTAAACCCAACCATGTGTGTGTGTTGCTGAAAGAAAAAAAAAACCCATCAATTCACGGTGTTGTATGGACATAGTGCTTTTATTTTGAAAGAGACTGTATGCAAACTGTACATTTCCTGTGAAAACAGAAGTGTATTTTGAAAACAGACAATGCATGTAACAGGCTGAAGTTGACACGGCGTCCCAGAACATCAACAACCAACACACCCAGGGTACCTTGGACGTCATATGTGGACGTGGAAAGTCCACGACCAAACATGGACATGTGACGAGGTCGCAGTGAAAGTATGTCACCACAGCTCCACCCTCTGATCCAAATAAGGTCACCTCTGGCTCCAACAATCCAAGATGGCTGCAGCCAAAATACCAAACTTAAGGCTTTAAAACGGGAGTCCACAAACTAATGTGTGATGTCGTCACTGTAGCTATGTCCATTATTTTACAGTCTATGGTTCAGGCAGGAAGGGTGAGGTTGGTAGGATAAAAATATCAGCCAACAAACTGATGTTTCATCGTTACATGCTTTTTTCCTCCTTATTTTCTCGCTCTCATTAATATCTTTACACATGTCTAACTGCATCACCACTCTGCCTATTTAACACCAAAGGTCTCTGGTAACAACTGTGGTATTAAACAGCAGCGTGCAGCAGACTGAGTGTTAGAGTGCAGCTCTGTCTCCCTCTCTGTTACACATTACAAAGTTTACAGCTCGTCACATAAATGAGAGGCAGTCAGCCTAAAGGAGACTCTTTCCTCCTGAAATGAGATGTTTGGGCCGATTAACTCTGGCAGAGTCGCTCCACTAAACCTGCATCATTTCTCTGTTTAAACTCCTTCACTGATACTTTTACTGTGCGGCGCTGAGATGTTTTACAGTGTAACAGCCCGCAGGCCTCAGAACAAGAGGTGGCAGTTTAAATACACATGTTATGATGGTACACAGGGGTTTATGTTTGCAGTGTTATAGCAGTATATGCATTTTTTTCTGCTGTTGTTGTTGCTATTTAACTTTAAGTTTTCACTGTTTATCTTCTGTAAAGCACTTGAAATCATTGACTTTGAGAAGTAACAGTAAAAGTAACTTTACTATTATTATTCTTCACATTGTGTCAGGATGGGATCGGATTAATTTTGCATTTAAAGTACATTAAAAGCTTTAAATTCTATTGTTAGATCACAGATTATCTTGATTTTGAAACCATGTACTTTAAAAGAAAAACATGTTGTCCTAAACCGGACACCCAGAGGTGTTGAACGTGTTTACAGGCAGGACTGAGCAGAACATTACATTTCTACAACAGGAGGAGACAGAGATAAAAACAAACCCTTCCTCGGAGTCGGACTGCCGCTTTCAGACTCAGTAACATCAGCAAATGAGCGGCGAATTGCTCGGTAATTTTCCGCTCGTGTTGAATAATTCAGCAGTTATCGTTCAATGATCAGACTTAACTGGAAATCAGAGCAGGGGGTGAATGAGTGTGTGTGTCGGAGAGAGGAAACAACACAAAGATGTTAGGGTGATGCAGATGAGGTCATAATGAAGACGAGGTCACAGTCAGCTGAGAGGGTCACTTTGTTCGTAATCTCATCAGGTTATCTTTGTTTTCTACTGGTAAGTGTTTAGAGACTGAAGCTGAAAGATGTTTTATTTCTCTTCTTATAAAGCTAAAATATTCTAAACTCAAGGTTCACTTACTCAGTTTCTCTGGAGGTTTTCAACTGTCATCATAAGCAGAACATCAGTCACATAATAACACGTGTTCATATAGAGACACATACTGTAAAGGTGATAATCGTGACACCTGAGCAAGCTCAATTATCTGGATAAGACCATGGGACGTGGTTGAAAGTTGGTAAGTGAACCTTGAGTTTAGAATATTTTACCACAGATGTAAAGCACAGGTCTTTGTTTTTCATGACTGGTTTGTACGTTCTTTAGCCCCTTTTACACTGCCAGATTTTTGGTGAATGTTGGGCCGTTTTGCCGGCAAGCTGCGAGCGTTTAGACACACAGAGCCGGATTGGCGAGTTGATCCGAGGTGCCCAATTTTCCTTCTCGTAGGGTAGACATATTGGTGGAACCTTTTTGGTTTAAACAGAACAAGGCGCCTTTCCACCACAGGAGGAGCTGTTGATGACTTGTGGGAGGAGCTGCTGATGATGCTGCACGTGCGACCCACTGGTGGTGGATAAACAGGAAACAGCTGATAGCAGGAATTAGCAAGCAGCTAGTAGCAAGAGGGAAACACAAACCTGACAGACACTGTAAAGATGAGCAACTGGGGAGACAAGGAATTGCGCGCCCTCCTTGTCCTCGCAAACGAAGAGGCCATTAACCGTCAGATGACGGGGACGGTGAAGGATGGGCCGACTTACGAGAGAATCGCTGAAGGACTGACCAGCCGCGGCTTCCCTCCCACGTCACTGTTTACGTCACACACTGAGCTACACGTTTTGTTACTTGCTCACGCCCCCCATTGCCCCGAAAAAGGCGCATTCTGTATAAACAAAAGTAGCATTCTGCTGCACTCCCTGATTTTGTTTTTATACTGCCAATGCTGAAAAAAGACTGATTGGGCTTTCCTGCAAATTTGCACAATTCCTATCTAAAAAGGGCTTATGATTCTCCATCCAACCATCCATCCATTTTCATCCACTTATTTGAAGCCGCTCCTCCACAGCTCCACCCTCTTGTTCAAATGCTCCAAAGAGCCAAGAAAGCAACGACCAAAATATGCCAAATTCAAGGCATTAAAACAGGAGTCCACAAACCAATGGGTGATGTCACACCCACCCTCACGCCTTACTTGGACTGTCACCACCTTACATTGTTGTCCTGCTGCATTTCCTCTTGATGCCACAGAGTGCCATTAAACTATAACAGCGACCGGCTGAAAGGACGACTTTTTACGTCCATCTGACGCCGGAGGTCACTGACCAAGTGGCGTTTTTTGACGACTTCAGAGTGAGAGCAGGTTGTTCTGATACAACTTGGATTCCTATTGGTCACCTCTTCCCTAAGCAACCTGATTAAGACTTCCTGTACTCTCAATCTACCAACGACACACACACACACACACACACACACACAGTCTCTCTTCAGTTATGTCTTCATTGTCTCCTCTCGGCTGTTTTCTATGCTGAAGTCCATCACTTCTCTCCCTCTCTATGATATCCCTCTGCTGTTGCTTCCAGACCTCCACACACACACACACACACACACACACCTTCCTGTGTGTGTATGTATAATAATCTCTGCTGTCTCTCCACTTGGCTGAGTGCCAGCTGGTGTGTGTCGGAGTCAAGGACAAAAGATTACAGAGAGAGAGAGAGAGAGAGAGAGAGAGAGAGAGAGGTAAAGCAACAGAGTGACAACATGGAGAAAGACAAATGGGGACAGAGGAGGACAGAGAGACAGATGGGGGGACAGACAGGGAGATGGGAGTGATGGTAAGAGAGAAAAACACACTGACAGAGACTGAGAGGTGAGACAACACACATCTGTAATTGTGACATGCTCTAAGCTGAGCTCATGTTTGTTTAGTGAATTTTCTAATTTGTCAGAAGACTGCTTTTACATTTAAAGAAAACAGAACCTGCCCCAGAAGTATAAATCTTTAAATTAGACACAAACATCATCACTACATGTTAAATTTGAGTGTCCTCCTCACAGTACAGAGAGGGGACACCTCAGACTCATAACTCTGATGATGAAGTCTTTTTAGTTTTATGATTCAGTGTTTTGGCACATCTGGCCTTCAACAGGAAAAAAGCCAAAAACTTTAAACTGAATCCACTTTTATACGTCAGTAAATTATATGTACAGTCACCTTTTTATGCTGATTACTTCCTCGGCTTTTACTAGAAAAAAATCAAGCAGGTGTGGGATAAAGATTTGTCCTCGGACCAGCTGCATCAGATCTTTATTCACACTGTTTTTTTTTTGTTTTTTTCAATGAGTAAATACTTCCATCACAAGTCCGTCCAGAATTCAAAGACCAGTAGTGACATGATATGTAACTCTCATACATTGCTGTAATTTGAAAAGAGAGAGGTGTAACCAGGTTTGCAGGGATGTTTTCATTTGTTTCACAGCAAACAGAAGCGTATGAATACACCGCCAGAATACGAAGGAAATATAAACCCTCATGCCACACTGCCACATCTCTCATCACTCATCTCTCACACGTTACAAACAGCACTGAACGAAATCAGCAGTCTTTACCTCATCATCACATAACTTCATAGACAACTTTTAGGACTGCGACACATTATGTTCAGTATGTAAACTGTGTGAATAGATTCATCTCACATCAGGAATTATATCTGATCGGTCACTGAGCACCAAAATAATAAACGCTGGGACAATCACACGCCATGTGGATATATTTGCTGATGTATTATTGATTACAAAGGGAGCAAAACACAACCCCAACACCAGAAAAAATGTTGAAATTGTACGTTACTGCAAACCATAGCTACATTACGTTTTTACGTTATTATGTGGCGGATATGTTGAAACTTAACGTTTCTTTATGTTTCAACAACTCTGTTAATGTGTGGTGATGTTATGGTGCAAAAAAACCTTGGTTTTAGTGAAGAACAGATCATGTTTTGGCTTAAAGTACCCAGTTTTTATGGCACTATTTTGACAGGAAAAGCAGCATTGTCTCAGTGAAGAAAATGCTTTTCATGGCACGATCCCGACAGGAAAAAAGCAAGGTCTTGGCACTGTTAGGGAAGGAAATGCAGCTATGTCTTTGTAAAAAAACCCAGCTCTTTTGATACTATCCCAGCAGGAAACGCAGCAATATCTTTGTATAAAGCAACCACTCTTTTTGGCACTATCCCAGGAGCTAACGCAGCGATGTCTCAGTAAAACGTAACCACCTTTTGTGCCACTATCTAAGCAAGAAACGCAGAGCAAAGTCTTGATAAAAAAAAACAACCACTTGTCATGGCATTATCCAAGCAGGAAATGTAGTGATGTCTCAGTAAAAAACAATGGCTCTTTTGGTATTATCCCGGCAGGAAAGGCAGCAATATCTTTGTATAAAACAACTACTTTTTGTGCCACTATTTAAGCAAGAAACGCAGTGATATTTTGGTAAAAAACAACCGCTTTTCATGGCACTATCGCAGCAGGAAATGCAGTGATGTCTCAGTAAAAAAAAAAAAAACAACCGCTTTTTGTGGCACTATCACAGCGTGAAAGCAGTGATGTCTCAGGGAAATATAACTGCTCTTTGTGCCACTTTATAAGCAGGAAACAGAGCGATGTCTCAGTAGAAAACAACACCAAAATACACAAACAGTTTCATCATTTATTGGTCTTGAACAGTGGTCTGCACCTTGGCAGCCGTCTCGCCTAAGCATCACGTCATTCACCATGCCCTCCACCTCCAGATGACAAATCAGCTCGTATACAACTACACCATAGTAACACTGACGTGATACATATAAGACGTGTAAATGTTGTGTATTGGTGGTTTTCAGGAACACACAATACCAACATTTTCTTCTGGTGCCTGCCAATGATTTTACAATGCTTGAAAGGGACAGATGGATTAAACTGGTTTTCACTGACAGTTAGCACTGTGTAGAAGAAACATCTTGTATCAACATTTGTGAATATAAGTGTGATGATGGCTCCATTAGCAACGGCTAAACCAAGAAAAGCCCACTCAGAGACTTGAAGCTTCAACGCTGTTTCCACACGTGTCCAAAAAAAAAACGTTTTAACCTCTTTTGGAAAGTTCCTCACATCATCTCTGATGTTTTCTCGCATAAAAAGTGAATTCAGATTCAAAGTTTGACTTTGACATAAAAGCGCAGTGGGAATAAAATGTGAATGTAAAAGTTGAGCGGAGTAAATGTGGGCGGTTGTGTTTGTGTTCGGTGACAAACTGCTCTGTGAATGTGTGTGTGACACTGAGGGAGAGGAGACAGACATGACCGTCAGGCTGCAGCGTGTGTGTGTGTGTGTG
Source organism: Epinephelus lanceolatus (assembly GCF_041903045.1). NCBI lineage: Eukaryota > Metazoa > Chordata > Actinopteri > Perciformes > Serranidae > Epinephelus > Epinephelus lanceolatus. The sequence goes on from NC_135748.1 coordinate 40,967,347, forward strand.
TGTGTGTGTGTGTGTCAATCCAAAGCCTCACGAGATTTGAGGCTTCTCTTGTGTCTGAATTTGTCAGAGTACATGATCGGCTTCCCTCTCTCTCTCTCTCCCACACACACACACACAGCGAGGGTTCAGTGAGGCAGGAAGGTATTGGCACTGAGGGAATACAAGGAGCAGACAGTAATTAGGAACCAGCCTACTGTACCATACACACACACACACACGTACACACACAGAAGCTAGATATGTTCTTGGGCGCACACACACACACACACACGCACACACACAGTGTAATTAGGTAGGGGCCCTGACGCCCCAGTGGTGAACTGAACAAGCCCCTGAATACCCACACTGGGAACGGCTGAACACCATAATACGTGGGAAAAGGGCGTGAACACACACACACACACACACACACACACACAGACACACACAGACACACACGTACGTTAATTAAGTGGCAGCCTACTGTGCGTGAAGGGAACAAGGCGGTGGACGGCCGCAGTGGGAGTGTACGTGGACCAGCAGCGGTCTGGATTAACACGAGACGACCTGCCAGCGCTGAACACCACCGCTCTGCTCAGTCACTGCTTTTTCTTCCTCTTTTCTCTCTCAACATTCAGCCGCTTCGTTCTCATTAAACTCCACCTCACAGAAACATACGTGTTCATGTCTGCAAGCAAATTATTCTTTAATTTGAATGTCTCATTTTAACACGGGGTTAAAGATCTCCTTCATATCAGTCCTCCATCTACAGATATCACTTTATAGAAGCCTGATAAATCATTCATCACTTTCAATCAGCTCACTGTCAGATCCTGGATCAGGGTGTCACCTAGGAGACCACCAATAGTCGTCACAAACTGACATCATTCATGAAACATTTATATGTCACATTATGATGCGTAACAAACACACTTATTTTAAACTGAAACATCTTTCGGGTTAACGGGAACTGTGTCACATCCCCCTTTCCACCAACACTGAACGGGTTCTGATCTGGTTCCCACACCCAGTTTTGAACCATTCAGACCATGGTTTGGAACTCCAAAAAATGTTTTTCAGCTGGAACCAAAAAAACAAATATGTGCCATTACAGAACAGAAGTTTGCAGGTAATCAGTGCAACTCGCCATCTTGCTCCTGATGATTACGGTTTACTTCTGTTGCACACTGTGCAATATATCCATTGATGACGCAGGTGGGTTCGCCAAATAGTGCCAAAGTGGCATCAGTTTAAAACCTCTTGTACTCCACCCCCATTTTGTAGCGAAAACGCCTAAAATGACATACCCAAATTAAAATGACTGTAGCCTCTGAACTGCTCTGACTACATGCATGCATGAGGTCTTGCCAGAAAGAAAACTCCCTTAAGTTTCTTGTGAGAGTGTCAGAACCACTCTAGGTGATACAGAGACAGAGTAATGGGCCTCTGAAGTCAGTAAAAAATTGAAGATTTTGCTTAAAAAAAAGTGGTTCAGGATGAATAACTGTCTGTGGCTTCATCTGAGCAGGTAAATGACACTGTGGGGCTGTAGGCACACTATCAATGAACATTTGTTTCAAATTTGAAGAAGACTGCTCAAAGTATGACCATTCTACAGTGTTTTATCCATGAAAAGATCCAGGCGGAGCTCCAAATGACAAGTCGGTCACTCGGCTTCAAAATAGTACTATCAGTGATCAAACAACACTCAGCCAGCTTCAAACATTGTACCTTATTGAAATCAGGTGTGATTATGATAGCTGATGTTGTTTATGACACAGAAACATCATAAAATATCACCAAATAAAGCCATATGAAACGTGAAGGTTATGATCCCACTTTCTAGACGGTGTATCTCAGCCAAAAATAGTGGTAGGAGTGAGACTCTTACCTTTTATAAAAGATCTAAGTCCCCACTAGCGGTTCTGCATAAGGTCGCAAGTAATCCTTTAACTTTTCCCGTCGAAAAACGAATTTGGACTTTGTGTGTTTAGGCTGCTCTGGTGCGAAATCCATAAGAAATAAAAGAAAAACGATGCTATTTTTGAAAAGTCGAGAGCTTCCTAAATCCGGCAATACCAAACATCACATGGTTTGATGACGTAGTGCACCTGGGAGATACCATTTATCAGAGAAGGGAGGTAGCGAGGATGTCGGTGTCCGGGCAGAGTTGGAGAGGTTAAGAACTAGACCTAATTTGGTGGAAAAGGGGTGACGGAAACGCTAAAAGATGGCCTGTATGTTGCTATCAGACGCTGACGGGAGTGATGCCACTAACAAAATCTTATTGCAATAGCCAGGTTTCAACCAGTAGAGGGCAGTCACTATGTAAATTCATAATGCACGTTGATGTTGTAGTCCAACAATTTTAGGTACTTTGTATACTACTGGGTAGAAAAGTAGTATAGTACTTCATCATAGCAGCATATTGAATATGTTCAACCCTCTGAACTCCACCTGACTTGGGTGGGACTTAGCACTTACAGTAAGTTAACGATAACTCACAAAGCACAGGTCCGGCTGCATCACTAGATGCAAAGCGAGTGCTTCACTACATTTACCAGCCGTGAATAAGCATCTGCAATTCGTCTCACCTGTTCCTTTTTTCTTATCAGTCAGCCAGTTTATTTACTTGTTAGTAGCTTCATCAGTTTAGGACACTTGCCACCTTCCTTCAGTATCCTCCACCAGTTCACTGGTGACAAAACAAAACACAAAATGAAGCCCTTCAAATACTGATTTGGACGTTGAATACCATGGCAACGACTGAAGCTTTGAAGCATGAGTCTAAACATGGAGATGGCTGAGCTGGCGGCTCAATAAATAGCACTAAACAACAACAACAGTGCTAACAGAGCTAACGGTGTTATTTTATTATATCTGTACAGCAAAGAGCGGTTTGTTGCAACCTTAATGTTCTGAATGTCACATACAGAAACTTTAAATGAAGTATTTAAGTAGTTTCCAGATATAAAGGAGGTTCCTCTCTGACCACAAACATAAAAACGCAGTTATTTCTTTATTTTCTTTGCTCATTTTATTTAAGCTACTACAATTCAAATTTTTGTTGTAAATTTAATCTTTATTCATAATTTCTGAGATGTCGTCCCAACGAATGGACGACACTGGATTAATTTACCTGTCCGATCATGGTGTGGGTGTTTCACATGTTTCCCCTCCCTGACAGACACTTTGGGATGAGACACCGAAACAGACAGCCTGAGATGCTAAATATCGGCGTATCGTCGTCTGTCACAGTCTTCAGCTGTCCTGTCAGCGTATTTGGAGGCTGTGGCTGGTAAAGCAGATGAAGTGAGCAGACAGACTGCTTGCTGCTCTCCTCGGTGTTAATCTGCTGTTAATTTGTCTGGACTGTAACATGAGACGGAGTGAGCTGCAGGAGTTTAGTGTGAAGCTGTTAGTCATTAATTTAACAGACACAGAGGTGAACGAGGCCACATGTCTCCATTATTCTCTGTCACACTGTCACCACACATAATAACTGCACGGCAGGGCTCAGCCCCTGTGTGTGTGTGTGTGTGTGTGTGTGTTGGAATGTGTGTCTATTTGAATATATTTCTATATAATCACTTCTATAGCTGCGCTGCCAAAAGACTTTGTTATGTTAGATTTTTAAGTGTTCCTTCCTTGTTTACAACAAAATATAGTCTCTTTTATCTCGTCCTCCCTTTGCTTATTGTATCTTAATTATAATGATACACATCAAAGTTGAATATCATGATGGATCTGAAGGCCTGCTGGTGGCCTCTAGAGGCTACACTGGTCATTACATCCCATAATACAGCAGTGACAGACAGAACAAACAGCATAATGACAGCGATGGAGCTAAAAAGAGCAGGAAATGAGCTCGTTCTCTGTTAGCAACAGCTTTAAACAAGATGTGGACAAAAAATAAACTTGTAAATAATTTTCATAAAATGTAATGCTTTATAATTAAGACTAAAAAAGTTTACAGCTCTGTGAAGCAGGTTTCTAACTTTTTTTTGGGAGAGTTTTTCCTTACCTGCTGTGAGAGTCTAAGGACTGAGGGATGTTGTGTGCTGTAAAGCCTCTGAGGCAAACTGTGATTTGTGATATTAGGTGTAAGTCAATATTTAAAACTAAAACTGAACTGAACTGCTTCAATAGCAACAGTCTGTTATTCCTATATTCCTAGCAGTGGTCTGCTAATTAGAGCAGATAGTGAATTGCGTACAGATTGTGTATTTTGGCACAAACGCTCTCAGGGAACTTTTTTCTGACATGTTCACTAACAACATTTTTGAGACTTGCCAGGTACATTAATTAGTGTAAGAGGAGATTTATTTTCAAGTAAGTCTTGTTTTTCTCTGTTCATTATTTTGCAGCTACATAATTTGATGTAAACTACATTCATATATTGTTTACATATTTTATTTTGCAACTCACATTACATTTGGGAACTATTAAATATCGCACACCTGACCTGCAGGTAATAAGAGTTAAAATGAAATTTTGCGTGACATATACTATTGTTGTCGATTTTCACTTGTCTTATGTTCTTTCTGGGAGATTAAAATGGATAAAGACGCTACGAGAAGCTGTCACCATGCTCTCACTTGACCCACAGCCCTCTGATAGATAAGACAGGAAGAAGAAACCTGCCTTACGTTAGCAACAATTCCTGATTAAGTTAATAGTCAAAAAATAGAGCAGCTGCGCACATCCAATTTAAATAGGCGCTGGACCAAAAACACTGTGTGTTACATTTCGAGCCAAACGCTTGCTCTGAAGAAAAGCGTTTGGCTCGAAACGTAACACACAGTGTTTTTTGGGATGTGCTAAATAAATGCGTGTGAACTGGGAGCATCAAGTGTGCGGACTATCCTTCTTGACTTTATGATTAAGTTAATAGAAAATGTACTTCGCTCTGCATTAAGTTTCAATCAAAAATGTATTTGCTAATTCAAAAGAATTGTATATAGATAAATTGTACAAGTTTCATATCATGTCTTTAGGAAAGTAGTAGCTGCAGTTTTAATCAATGGCATTGCTGCTGAAAGTATTTAAAACACAAATGACGATGGAAATGTCATTAGTTTTGCAAGTGTTTGGTCCTAAACTGAAATATTAGACAAATTCAAATGTTGAAATGTGTGATGATAAGACAGGAGGAATCTGGAGGATTCGTCCTCTGGACTGCATTAATGTCTGTGAAGAAAATGATGGTAATCTTAAAAATATTCGTGGAGTTCTGTCAGTTTTGGACCATAACAGTGGACCAGCTGACCAACATTTGCCACGTAGCAATTGTGGCTAAAACTTGTTGACAGTCTAAAGACTGCAGCTCTAATGTCTCGCCCCAGACAGGAAGTTGAACCCTTAATCCCGACAAACAAAGTGTCTCGCTCTAAAGCACTGAGGTAGACACATCCAGGACGAATTCCTAAATGAGTCAGAGGCATTTGAGAGTGATCGCTCCGACTCCTGATGCGTTCCTGATACAACATTTGATTGCAAATTTGTGTGTAATTCAGCTCAAATAGCAGCACTTAGCGTGTGAGCTGCAGTCATCTTTTCACCTCGTTTCACCTCTGATTACAGCTCGGTAACCGTAGAAACCGATCCCGAATCTGTTCACTCCTCGGTCCACAGAGGAAACTACCTCAGCAGTAAAAATTAATGAACTCTGACCAACTGTCTGACGAGAGAGAGAGAGACGGGTGATGCAAGGAAAAGGACTGACGAAGTAAGAGAAGAGGAGTGGAAGAAGATAGAGGGATCAACAGAGGGGAGTTCTCATGGATAAAGCGAGACAGGAAGTGTTTCAGGACTTTCTACAAAATATTTTCATCCTCAGATGGAGAAAATCCTGGTGTGCTACTCGCCTCCACGCCTCTGGTTTCATATCCTCCCTCCATCCCTCCTCCATCTCACTGTCCTCAGCCGATTCCCATTTAAGCGTAATTAAGTTGCTGAAATGAACATTATGTGTCGGATGGGAAACGGCTGAATGCCACCGGTGATGGGAGGAGAGAGGGATGGAGAGAGAAGTGGAGAGAAAGGAAGAGCATCGAGAAGAAAAGAAAGAGCGAGTGGAGCGAGAACCAAAAAGAGAAATGGAGAGACCGAGGCGGGGGAGGAGGAGGAGGAGGAGGAGGTGGATGTTAATTAATTATAAGCCGTCAGGGTCCAAATCATCTTCTTTTAAATGTGGAGTTGGAGCGGCAGAAAGTCACGGTGGCTCATATTAAACCTTCAGCACTGATTTAGAGGCAGAAAGGTTTCCAGACACACTGTGAGAGTGTTTCATCTGCTGTCGCACACAGGAAAGTCCTCTGGAAACGCTGGTACAGGCCGAGGTCGAGCACAGCTGCTGAACACACGACCCTGTCACTACACTCAACCGTCATATTCGACAAATCTGAAAAACCCTGGATTAAATTCAACGATACATGTTTTTTTCTTTCTGCAATATCTGGTCACTACAATATTAACAAGTCATCCTCAGCTACGTATGACTGAATATATATGATTGTGTGCAGTGGTGTAAGGTAGTTACGATGGGCCCCGGTGCACACAGAGTTCTAGGTATATATATATTTTACCAACAGTGCATCTTACTGCTGCTTTTAAGTTATATCCACCTAACAGATGTGCCCAGTTTGTCAGTCTGGAGAGATTTTGCTGCTGTGAATCATATCATCATCATCCCGTTACTTGATAAACAGAGACTTGATATTGGACAACATCAGCATACATATTACCCAGAAATCATCATCACATATCTGTATATGACAAAAACTACAACAAAAAACTGGAATTTATCAGTTTAACTAGATAGTTTTTTATATTTTGTGTGGAATAAGCATGTAACTTTCTTATAGTACAAAAACAGCAAAGGATGATAGAGATAGAGATGCAAATCACACCATTTTTGATTCAATGCGAGTTCCTTTTTGAACAAAGGTGTATTTCCAGGTGGCAATCAGGCCCCTCCACCCCTCGGGCCCCTGTGCTACCACACTGCCTGCACTGTCTATATTTACGCCCCTTCTTCTGTGTATGTTTGTGATGGATTGTAAAGCGTTGTGTGTTGAGCCTGATAAAGAACCCAAGGTGAAAAATATCAGTCAGACAAAGTTTTTTTAACATTTGAAATCTTTTCGTTCGTTTTCACTCATTAAGGTGAAGGTATGATTAGGGCTAAATAACACGAGGACGTTCCCAAGTGTCACTTTCCAAAACTCTTCAATTAATGCAGCTGAAATAATGTGATAGTTTGTCACATTGTTAGCATGAAGGTCGCACATTTGCCTTAACAGCTAAATGTTCAGTGGACTTTTGACATCTACATATAATGCCCTAGGTATCCTGGGTACCTGTGCAGTTGGCGTTCTGGGACACCATGTCAATTTACGCCTGGTACATGAATTGTGTCAATTCTAACTCCACTTCCATTTTCACAGGAAATGTACAGTTTCTGCTCATTAGAGTCTTTTTCAAAATAAACTGACGTCACTGAAACACCTCATATTTACGCTGATTTCCTCATGCAACAAAAATATATACCATGGTTTGGCTCAAGTTTCATACTAGAAGTTAAAACTGGACTCCTGGGTGAAAGTCCAGTGTTGGTTTGACCCATCCTCCACCCCTCCTGCCAGCCCTATAGGGACTTTCCAGCTTTTTAAGTTATGCTTTTTCCGGTGGCGTTTCGAACTGTAGCTGTCAGACAGATCTATGTTTGGTGAATGTGGTTAGCCTAGCTTAGGGTAAAGACTTCAAGCAGGGGAAACAGCTCGCATGTCTCTGTCAAACACCTTAAACAGCCGAAATGCATTGGACACGGTGCGACACGTCTGCTGCAGCATGTCTGCAACAGAGTGCGTTCATTAAAACCAACTCAAACTGCTACACTGACCACGGGAGACCTGTTTTTCCTTCTCTACGCACGTCTCCGCAGTCCCTCAACAGGAGGAAAACTATATAGAGCTCAATCTGTTTAAGAATGATTCAAATTAATACCTCATCGTACCAGAGGCGATGAGAAGCAGCAGAGCAGCCTTGTGTGTTTTTACATCTCACATTAAAATAAATCAATCAAATCAATCAAAGTTGCAGTTCATTCATTTAGTGGCAGTTAACATAACTTGCACTTCCAAACTTTGCTTAAACATCTGCATTACTACTTTACAAGACTCAATACACACACAGTGAAGCTGGCAGCAACCACACACCTCAGACACAGAGTCTGTGCAGCAGGTACGACCCCACTCAGCCCCGCCCACCTGAGGCATCATGTCTGTGCCCCGTGTCTTTCAGCTGTTAGTCTCATGACCAACACGTCATATTTGCTTATTTAATGTGTACAAAAACAGAAAGGGAAGTTTACATGCTGAAACTATTTCTTGGTGAATATCAGACAGGTAAAGGGACTCCAAGGTTGCCAGGCAACGAAAAGCCAGAGATGATCTGCTAGTTGAACAGATTGACTGCTACATAATAGCAAACACACCTAATAGAAATAATAGTAGCAGCATTATTAATATCTGCAGCCGTCTGATAATAAGACTGAACTGTCAGTTTGCTTCACTTCACTGGTTCAGTCTGACGTCGTGCTCGTGTAGCTGCGATCTGACGCGAGGATCTGAACTGTGGGAAATAAAGCGGGAATAAAAACAGAGACTCGAGCCGACTGGTGTCTTAAACACCAGCGAGTCTGCAGAGCAGAGAGAGTTACTGCAGTCCTTATCAGTGTCCAGTCCTTATCTGTGGGTCTGATCCACACACACACACACACACACACACACACAAAGACACACTTTATTAACTGCAGCACAATACAAGCCTGCAGGAGAGAGGGAAACAAATGCTCTCACTTCAACCATTTCATTGGAAGTGAGGAACAGGCTGTGTGTGTGTGTGTGTGTGTGTGTGTGTGTGTGTGTGTGTGTGTGTGTGTGTGTGTTTCCATCCTGAGAAGAAGAAGAAAAGGGCAGAAAACAACAGAGTGAGGCTAAAAGCTTCGAGCCTCACCAGACAATTTACCAGAAACTAAAGTCGACGTGTTTCACATGCTTTCACACACACACCGTCCAACAACACACAGGTTCATATCTACATTATAATGACATACTGTCTGTATGTGGAATGCTTTTTAAAAGATACAGTGTTAGCATCGTTAATGAAAATTACGACAAAAAATGTTCGTCATCAACCTTTTTCCCATGAATCTCACGAGATGTTGAGATTGAAAACAGACATTTGACAATAAAAACTAGTTGGTTACGATGAATTTCTAGCACAGAACTTTTATTTTGAAGTGCTGTTTCCTGCTCTAACGTGAGTGACTAACAGACCAGTACTCGAGAGAGAAAGCAGACTAGTTCGACGACATGGCCAAATGCAGGTATGACGCTGAATTATCAAATTAATGACTAATGCCGGGTTCAGACTACACAACATTTTTGTCTGTTCCAAATCGTGCCCTGACATGACCGACATACATGACAGACTCCACGATCGTCCATGACCAATCATCCCTGGTCATCTTTCACGATGTGTGTGATGTCATCAGGTTATTCTTGTCCTATTTTTATTCTTATTATTTCAGTCACTGTGTCTGTTCTGTTCAGAGCATGTGAGCGGAGCGGAGAGGGTGAAAATTTCCGCTCCTCGCTCGCAGACCTGTCACTTTGCGCCGCTCGTCCGTTCTGCTTGGTTCTGCGCATTCTTCGCTCCGCTCCGCTCCATCATAAATTTTATCCCGCTCCACTCGCTCACCACTCCGCTCAAAAAAACTGCATCGTACTACCCTAACCTGTAATCTTCTATTCACAAATAAAACATGAGCTTGGTAGATTCTTCGGGGAAGCCGTCTCCCCTCTCCCCGCAGTTAGGGACTGTTCTACGCGGTACCACTGGCAGGGTGGAAATAAGTCAAAGTGTAGAGGAGACAGACCGGGTTAAGCGGCCGACCTCCGAAGCCCCCTCGCCTCTCCCCGCAGTTAGGGACTGTTCTCCAAGGTACCGCTGCTTCTGTTCTCAGTTTCTTTTCTGAAGTACACAGTAAACTCCATAGTTTTGAAAGAAAATAGTGTGGGTGTGTGCAGGTGCAAAGATGCATTCTGGGTGGGGCATGAGCGACCGGAGCAAGATTGGAGCGAGAGATAAGGCTCCGCTCCACTTTTTAAAAAAATAGCCGCTCCTCGTTCAACACAAAATCCTCCCGCTCCCCGCTTCGCTCCTCACATGCTCTGGTTCATGTGCCAGCTGAAATGTTACTGTGATAACGTAAAAAGTGTCACCAGATGGGCGGAGCTACATTTGAAGTGCCGCATGCAAGTCACTGAATCCTCCACAACAAGTTCCTGCAAATGTTTCACAATAAAAGCCTTTTAAAAACATGAAGGGATTCTCTCAATTGAAGTTATAATGGGCTTTTAATTTTATACAGATGCAGGAAGTGTTGAGTTTGAAATGACGGCGCAATGCACTAACTTTATCCCCAATTATGAAGAAAGAACATTGTTTGCTAGCTTGATGCTAATGGCAGTACTCAGCAAGTTGATCAAGTGCCTCTGCTGTTTCCTTTTTACTCTGTGTGCTAACATCCCTACAGGAAATATTAATAAAACCAGGCTTTTGTTGTCGTACAGTTTCCATGGCAGCAGATCGCTCTGTGTTCCTATTGGTCAAAGTGACGGCTGTAACGGGAGAAGTCATGGAAGACAGAAAGAATTTCAAACATGCTAGACTTCCTGTTGGATGTCACGAGGCGCCCTGGACATGGCGTCAGTCGTCGTTTACTGTGATGCACTACACAAGATGAAACGATGGACTGTTGCATCCGACACTCATTGTGGTTCACGGTCCGAGCCGACACAATACGATGCTGCGTTGGGCTGTGATCGAGCTGATATCATGTGGTGTGAACCAGGCATAAGGAGAAATCTGGACCCCATTGGTGGACCAACTGGGAGCCACTGGTTTAAAGTATATTAAATTACATAACTGAGCTGATCCAAAGATCACATTTCTGACAAATATCTTTGTCACCTGAAGTTCATCTTAAAATATCTCAAAATTCCAAAGTGAACTTCACTTTAAATTCACACATTAGATTTTCTAAGTTGTCACAAACTTTCCCCGAGGAGGCCACTTACAGTAGAGGTATAAAACACATTATTTATAGCACTTTTCCAAACGTCTATGACTTCCTTTGATGAATTAAAAAGGTATAAATAGTTCTGGCAGGAAGCAGAGTTTTTTGGCTGCTGCTGTTCAGTGATTTCATTCAGTTCCAGGAAGTAAAAACTGAGGCTTAAAATAGTTTGAGACGTCTCAATGTCACAACTTTTATAGTGGAGAGGATTCGCTGCCAGAGCGGCTTTTACTGTTCAGCTCTGAAGGAGGGAGAGGAAGGAGAGAAGGGCGGGGAGGAGAAGGAGTACAACAGAGAAAGGATGGAAGGAGAGGAGATAGAAGGACAGAGGAGGAAGAGGAGCAGAAGGGACAAAGAAAGAAGGAAGAATGGATAACTCAAGTGTGAGGACAAAAAAAATAGGAAGTCTGTCAGGAAGTAAATATAAATACGGACAGAAGGAAAAGAGAAAAGGAAATTACGGAGGAGATGAAAGGAGGGAAGAAAACAAAAAAGATGAAGATGAAAAAAGACAGATGAATAAAGGAAGTGTAGGAGACAAAGTAAGAAGAAGGGACATGAGGCGATGTAAGGACAGGGAAGAAAGACGGGAGTAAATGAGGAGGAAAGAAAGAAATTATTAAAAGGTGAGAAGGAGAACAAGAAAAAGAAAGATGGGAAGAAGACACAAAAGAAGAGGGAGAAAGACAGAAGAGGACTGACATGACAAGAGGGGAGTAAAGGAAGCAAGGACAGTCAGAAGGAGAGAGTGAAGGAGGTATAGACTGTGAGAGGAAGAGAAGACAGAAGGGAAATAAAGATGAAGGTAACGGAAGTAAGGATGGAAAGGTGAAGAGAGACATGGAGGGAAAGAAAGAAGAGGATCAAACGAGAGAAAGATGAAGTGAAGTACAGAGGTGAGAAGGAAAGGATGAATGCAAGGACAAAGGAAGGAGGAACAGGACATAGGAAAGGATGCAGATAGGTAAAGACTGAGGGGAAAGCAAAGTAGAAAAATAGTAGAAAAGAACAGAAAAGACAAAAAGGGAAGAAGGAGAGAAGGAAGTAGAAGTAGGAAATAAAAACTCCTAGATGAAGCAGACATGGAGGACAACACAAAGAAGGAAATGTTGGAGGAAAGGAGGTAAGGAGAGAGGAAGGAAGACAAGTGCCAGAGAGTAATTTTAGAGTTGGCTTGTTTCCCGGGAGGAAGGAAAACACAGAGAAGGTCGAAACCACAATCTGACAAAAGTCAGCCAACAAATGAACGAACGAATAAAAGAACGAATGAAGGAATTGATTTTCCTCTTTTACATCACCGGTGTGGTTTCTACCTCACAGGTGATGTCATCATCAGGCAATGTGTAAAGTGGCTCCTGTCTAAAGGGGAAAATGGACTGAGAGATCAAGCAGGTCGCAGCAAGTCAGGTGTTCAGTGGGTCGAAGACACCGATCATGTAATCGTAACCTTCCAGGTTTGAGTCAGACAGAGTACCTTTTGTTGTATGACATCACTCGCTGAATTTCTCTCTACCTCTCTACTCATTTTTCGTAATAAGGTTAGAGAATGCCTTGGGAAAAAAGAAAACGTTGTACAGCTGTATACCTCCGCCAACCAGTCAAGTTGCAGTTTACATCCATGTCTGTCCACACTCATATGTAGCTGTGACAGTTTGCAATGTTTTAAATGTTGCTGCAAAGATGCTTCAACTTCTAAAACATGGATGCTTCACTCACATCTTCAACCTGCCAGCACAGAAGATCGATACCATCAGCACAGTTTCAAGGTGGACACTCAAGACTAGTGTCACCAGTTCAGTATGTGACCAAACAACGCGTTCTTATATGAAAGTCGTCAAATACCATCACTTAGTCATTTATTTTCTGCACCAGACACTGACAAAAAACAGGCATCCTTTTGCTTCTTCGTCCAAATCGGATTCAGAATGTTGATCAAAACAGGAAGTGTCCGAGTCTAAGTCCATCAACAACTCCATCAACAGCAACCGTAAACTCTTCCGTCAGCGCCAACATTTTCATGCGGTTCATAAGCTGCTACATCTCTGTACACAACATCGTCTTCTTTGTTTGTTTTTGGACATGGCAGTGCTGATCTATTTCACAAGATGTGTAACAGCGCCCCCTATCTTATAGCAGTGAAAACATGGATTGCTGGAATATCTCGCGTATGTTTCACCATCAGGCGTCCACCAGACACCAACGTAATTTACGGACCTGGAAAGTCCCAATAGGGCGGGTCAGAGGGGAGGTGGATGGGTCCAACACCTCTGGACTCTTCAGATATCCATGGATGAACTATCGTTTAAATGAAGTTTAAAGGAAGCTAAGTGCAAAACCTGCAAACAAAAGCAGGTGGTTCAACAAGTGTTGAACCCAACACACTCTCACTGTGACCTCATCACATGTCCACGTTTGGTCATGGACTTTCCACGTCCACATATGACGTCCAAGGTACCCTGGTCCCTGGACCCGTGTCAGCTTCAGCCTATTACATGCATTGTCTGTTTCCAAAATACACTTCTGTTTTCACAGGAAATGTACAGTTTGCATACAGTCTCTTTCAAAATAAAAGCACTACGTCCCTACAACACCGCAAAATTGATGCTTTTTTCTTCAACAACACACACATGGTTGGGTTTAGGAAAAAAGAACAGGGTTTGACTTTCCAATCTTACGGGAAGCAAACACCAGCCTCCTGGGGTAAAGTCAGTGGTTGTTGGACCCATCCACCACCTGTCCTGCCCTCCATACTTGGACTTCCATCCCCTTAACATATGTTGTTGTCCTGCCACCTTTCCCCCAACAATAACAGCAATCAGACATAAAAGGACAGCCTTTTAGTCGGTGTCTGACGCCAGAAGTCACTGACAAAGGTGCCATTTTTCAACGACTTTGGAGTGAGACCGGGTTGTGTAATCAGACATCTGGACTTTCAAATTAAAATACACGCGCTGCATTCAAGAGTTGGTGCTTTAATTGAAGGATATTGTCCTAAGAGTAAAACTAAATGTCAGAGAACAGCCCTCTGGTTCCTGAAGTACAGAAACAACATGCCCAGAGGGCTGCATGAGACAGATCTGCCTTCACTGCCGGGTGTGATCAGAGTCATCTGAACACAAGTGGACTGAATACAGAGAACTGCTGAGTTCATCCATTGTTTTATGTCCTCTGACCCTAAAGCACCTGTGCAGAGTGTGTTTCTGGGGACAGGACGAGCAGAGAGCTGCGTTTCCCCGACTGTTTCTATCAGCTGAGAGCGCTCCACTCTTCAGCCGAATGCTCTTCACTGCAGCCCGAGTGGACGTTTAACCTCCCCACTCCAGCCCTGACAGCCCCGCACAGAGCGTAATAAGATGGATATTATCGCTCCATCGAGGAGAAACGGACGCTGAGACAAAAAAAGAGGAGGTGGGGACAAAAGGACGCCTGTCCACATCTGAGTCGTGTAGATCTGATGGAGAGAGAGAAAAGTCTCTCTCTCTCTCTCTCTCTCTCTCTCCCTCTCTCTCTCTCTCACACACACACACACACACACATTTTCTCAGTCTGTGTTTTTGGCTCAGAGACACAAAGATGAAGGTGCTGCCGCTTGAAGCGCAGCATCTTGTGATCCAAACAACATCACAGATGAACTCCGTTTCCGCCGCCTTTGATTCCAGCTTTTCTACAATCTGCTGCCAGATTCCTGGAGAGGTCGTCTCTTTTTTTTCCCCTCACGTTAGCTTTGTTACACCGGCACTGCTGGCAAGAAAAGCATCACAGTTAGCTGATTAAAAAACTAAGCACCTCTAATGTATTCTGGTGAGCGGCACAAAGCTCTCAGAAAATCAAAAACCAAGGAACGTGTGTTAATTTTCACTAAATTGATTTATTTTTGTCTTTTTTTTTTCTTTAATCCCAGCTGCTGAAAACATGGTTTAGAAGTGAAAACCAAGGCCGGCTGTACAAGGTGCCCCTGTTTGTTTCTGGTTTGGTCCTGTTAGTTCTAATGAGGGATAACCTTAATGTTACAACACATACTGATGTTAAATGATGTGCACCATTAAAGTACATAAACTGACACAGTAAAGGCCTTCAGGTGGGTCCTAGTTTCTGAAGTTATCTTGAAAGACTCTGAGTCAAAATCTAGTTTCATTTCTTCATTATTTTAGATTGACTTGTCTCCTATTGTCTAGAATTTGTGTTGATTTAGATTGCCACACATTAACCCAGAGTGAGGTCGTATCTCAGCGCAGAGACAGTATACATATTGCATAGAGGCTGGATAGAAGAGGGCAACACATTCTCACTCCCAGCTCAAATTTAACAGCTTCATCAGTCACCCTACACTTCAAACTATGACAAGAAGTACCCCTCTAGTGTCAGCTAACCCTAACCCTCTAGCATTGATTCTGGTATTAATTTCTGCTTTTTAAATGCTACAGTGTCTTCTCAAAAAAACTCAGGTTAGGTTTCCAAAAAACAACCCGGTCTCACACCAAAATCTGGTGCTTGGTCAGTGACTTCCGGCATCAGACACCAACAGAAAAATCTGTCCTTTCACGTTGGCATAATATGTGTCTCTTTGCTATGGGTGTAAGGGGGAAATGCGACAGGACAGCAATGAAAGGTAAGGGGGTGAAAATCCGAGTATGGAGGACGGGACGGGTGGTGGATGGGTCCAACAACCACTGACTTTGACCCAGAAGGCTGGTGTTTACCTTCCATGTGACTGTGAAGCCAAACCCTGTTCTTTTTTCCAAAACCCAACTGTGTGTGTGTTGTTGATTAAGTAGTCAAATAACAGAGCTTGGTCAGTGACTTCCGGCATCAGACACCAAAGAAAAAAGCTGTCCTTTAATATTGGCATGAAACGGTCTGATTGCTGTTATTGTTTAACGGCGTCAGGGGGAAATGAGACGAGACAACAACGTAAGTTAGGGGGGCAAAGTCTAAGTAGTGTGGACGGGACAGGTAGTGGATGGGTCCAACAGACACCCGACTTTGACACAGGATGTCGGTGTTCACTTTTCCTAAATCCAACCAAGTGCTTTTGTTGTTGAAGGAAAAAACCTCAATTCATGGTGCTGTACCAACGTAGTGCTTTTATTTTGAAATAGACTGTATGCAAACTGTACATTTCCTGTGAAAACAGAAGTGTATTTTGAAAACAGACAATGCATGTAACAGGCTGAAGTTGACACGGCGTCCCAGAACGTCAACAACCAACACACCCAGGGTACCATGGACGTCACATGTGGACGTGGAAAGTCCATGACCAAACGTGGACATGTGACGAGGTCGGCGTGAGGATGTGATGGAGAGGAAAGGTCATGGATTGGGTTTAGTGTTGCATGGTATACCGGTACTAAAATAGTACCGCGGTACTAGAGTATTCCAAACGGTACTATACTGCATTTGGAAAATACCGGTACTTTTTAAATTGATTCAATTCATTAATTTATTTAATTCATTTATGCACACAAACGCCTTCCTTGTTCCTATTGGAGCACAGATTGCGCAAGTGGTGTGTATGACAACACCTGTATCAACATTTGCAGCTGGCACACGTGAAAAAAGGCAAGAGAAAGTCTGCCTCGCAAAGGGAGACAACACGAGACAACACCAACTTGGTGAAACATTTGAGCAACCAAACCATGACGTCCGTACCGAGGTACTTACCGAACCATGATTTTTTTGGTACCGTTACACCCCTACTATTTATTTTTCTAAAGGTTTGTATCCAAAAGGACTTTTCCTCAGGAAAAAGTACTGAAAAGTATCGAAATTCATATTGGTATCGGTACCGAAACAAAGATTTTGGTATAGTGACAACACTAATTGGGTTAAAATAACTTTTGGCCTCATTCAGTATCTTCCCTATTTTTTTCCTAAATTTATTCTTAAGAAAAGACCTAAGAAAAGTCTACATTAAATTCATGATGTGTTTTTAAACAGCAGATTTGCGGGACGTCGGTAGCACAGTGGATAGTGCCGGCGCCCAATGTACAACGGTGATGCCTTGCCGCCGCAGCAGTCGCAAGTTCGATTCTGGCTTGCAACCATTTGCTGCATGTCGACCCCGCACTCTCTCTCTCTCTCTGTCTCTCTCGCTCTCTCACCCTGTTTCACTCTATCCTGTACATTAAAGGCAAAAAAGCCCAAAAATATAATCTTTAAAAAAAATACAGCACATTTGTTTGCACCTGTGTTCTTATAATGATGAATATCATTGTCCTCGGAAGTCCAAAGCACATGCCAGTTTATCCTTTCTGTCTTGGTTCTTCTGTTTTTACTCCTCCTGGTTTCTATCTCACATTCCACTTTTGTTCTGTCCCCCTCCTGCAAACTTCTCCTTCCTCTTCCTCCTCTCTCCTTCTGGATTTTCCTTCCTCTTTCTTCACGCTTCTTCCCTCTCCCCCTCTCAGTCATCCTCTCACCCTTTCATATCCTAAAGCAATGTAATCACCTGCAGGCCCTCATGCTTAACTACCCTGCACACACACACACACACACAGTCTTGTGCAGGTGGCGGTGTGTGACGTTGACTAATGCGATGCTGGTTCAGACATGTTGGCGTTAATCGATTAGCACTGCAGCTCGACAGCATGAGTGCACACACACTCACACACCCACACACACACACACACACACACACACACACACCTACACTCACACACTCATACTGCTGCCATGAAATCAAGGAAATGGAGAGAGAAAGACAGAGAAAGACTTTGGAAATAGAAGAGAAATAGTTTTTTAAAAAAAAGAAATAGATCCTTAAAAGCAGGATGAAACAAAAACACAGACGGACAGACGGACAGACAGAGACACAGACAGACATACTGTAAAGGTAGAGGCTGGTAAAGAAAAGTAAAGAGGTAGAAACACACCTCGGTAAAGCACAGATAGGGTGCAGAGAACAGGTGGAGTTGCAGTAGAGAGAAGTGTGTATGTGTGTGCCTATGTATGTGTGTATGTGTGTGTTGCTGTAAATGGAGCCGATATCTGCTGCCTGCATCACACTGAGATAAAACCTAAATAAGTAAATAACCCACAAAACCATTTTTCAACACAACACCATCTGCTGCGTGTCACTGCTTCCTATCAGACAAACAGAAAAGAATTATGATCCATCGATACCGAACCAGGAAGTGTCCCACGCTGACTGTTAATGACTGAATATCACCACAGTGGTGCTCTCACATCTTTTACATCACTTCCTCTGAGTAGCTTTCAAGTATCTAAATGAATGTAATTTACTCATACACCTGCTTTAATACAGTTCCTTACAGTTCGAGCCTAAACATGTGTTAAACAGTTAGAAATAGGAAGTTTATCCTGAAGGTGGCGCTACAGGAAAGGGTTCATCCTCTGTGATCAGGAAATTTCATGACTTTCTATCTACAACAAGAGGAAAAATCAAGAGGTCATGATAGATTTTTGGATTCATCCTCTGGGGAACATGAATATCTACCATACTTATCATGCCAGACTCTGCTGTAGTTGTCGAGATATCTGACTCTGGATCAAAGATAGACGTCTTGCTCCTTAGCTTCGCTGCTCTCGGGGCAAAACATGTGAAATCTTCCCTTCAGACGCAGCTATATATAGTCCACTGTGTGTGTGCATATGTAACAGATTGTCGCCCACTAGGGAGCATCATTAAAGAGACACAGAGCCGTTGTGATTAAACTGCGAGTGTGAGGGAGCGTCATTAATGACCGCCACATTTCAGGAAGCTACAGTAGTGCATCTGGTTTTACACTTTTCATGGGTCTCCGTCTGTCCCCCAAAATTCCCTCCAGATAAAACAGAAATAACAGAAATGAGAGCTCACTGGAGCATCAGATCAACTCAATATCTGTTGAGTCTCCACCCACTCCATGTCTCTGTCCTTTAACCCTTTGGATTCTGGTGCCTACATTGGTATTTTTGCCTTATATCTGCACAACCTGAGCTAAAAGGTTATGTTAGTCAATAAACCATAATAATTGATTAAAGTATTGAAATTGTGTCATAAAAAAGAATACAAAGTCTGAGTTGTTTTTGATTTATCAAATTTTACAAAATAAAAACACACAAAACATACTGATTCAAACATTTTTAAAATGTAAAAACATAAAATACGTCTGAACGAACCGTAAGTTATTGAACAACCCGGTCTCACACTGAGTTCATCGAATACTGGTGCCTGGTCAGTAACGTCTGGCGTCAGGCACCGTCGAAAAAAACTGTCTTTTCACGTCAACGTGATATGCGGCTGGCTGCTGTTACTGTGTAAAAACACCCAGCAGTGTCAAGGGGAAATGTGGTGGGACAGCAATCAAAGTTAAGGGGGCAAATGTTCACTTCCTGCAAGATTCTAAAGCCAAACCCTGTTCTTTTGTCCTAAACCCAACCATGTGTGTTTGTTGTTGAAGGAAAAGAACATCAGTCCACGGTGTTGCACCGACACGGCATCCCAGAACGTTAACAACCAACACACCCAGGGTACCTCGGACGTCGTATGTGGACGTAGAAAGTCCATGACCAAATGTGGACACGTGACAAGGTCGCAGTGAGGATGTGATGCATTTGAACTTTGTACATTATTTAGTTTTGGAGAAATGCCTATTTTTATCAGCAGAGTGCAATTTCAGAGATTAATTATTCATTACTTAGTTGACACTGTACATTTTTCCGTGCTTTTGCACCACGTGTAATGTAGGCAATGACGTTATTGCAAGTGTACAACAACTTAATGGAGCAAAAACAATGAATATTCTAGCTATAATGGTTTTTATTTTCGATGAATATATACAGGATTATGCAAACCACATCCCTTATCAGGAAATAATGACGCACTTACAGTTAAAAATACCACGTTTGCACCACACATAAGGTGCCATAAGGTAATGATGCTGTGACAGGGAAGACATTAAACACAAAATGGAGACTAAGTTAAAAAATAGGAATACAATAAAACATGACTTGAAATATAATAATGTGGTTGACTGATGTACAGTGAATACAGTGAATAAAAACTGTGATATAGACAGGTTAGAATA